>NC_057805.1:299078194-299080518 GCF_018294505.1 Triticum aestivum | reverse complement strand
CTCGCCGCCCCGCCCGACCCCGCCGGAGCTGCCCGACGAGGTAGCCGAACGCCGCCGACGTGCCCGGTTTAAAAAAAACCGTTCGGTTTATTTTTTGAAACCCTAGTTTTTTTAGATCGGTTTATTTTTTCGGTTTAATTGATTAGTGAACGTTCACCGATCCGTTCGTTTTAACGAACGTGTTCGTCGGTTTGTCGCAGCTAACGAACGTCTGTTCGTTTAACTGTTCGTCCGTTTTCTTTTTCGTCGGTTTTCCGCGATTATTCCAGATCGCGATTTTTTATCAGATTTTCGTTCTGGTTTATCTTTTCGCTCGTTTATCGGAATCAGGCGATTCAAGCGCCTAGAGTTTCGTCTCGAAATTCTCTTTCCGTTTAACCTATTCAAACAAGTTTTTGCTACTGTAAAATTTGACCTAGATTCAGATAAGTAAACGAAGCTTGTTTCTTTCGCCGTTTGACTTTCGTTGCTTCGTTTGATTTGATTCTTTTTGCAAACCGGAGTTCTTAAGTTGAACTTTCTGGTTAGATCTTTATTTGAGTTTTACCTGTGCATTAGATGAGTGCTTATTGTATGCTTGTTTGTTTGCGATAGAGTACCCGGAGTGCGCCGCTTGCTACTTCGAATCTCTAAGTTTCACGGATCATCAGCAAGGCAAGTAACACTTTGATCATACCTCTTTTACTACCCAGTTTTATTGCATTAGACAAACCCTCAAACATTGCATGATTAGGATCCAATTAAATTGTGGGTTCTGGGAAGTAGATGAGGTAGTACCATTGCCCTGTTTATTATCAAACCCTTGGGAGTTACTTCTACGTTTGCTTATATTGCTATGCTATGCTAGTAGACGTGGATTGGGTTTGAGTGTATCCATGACAGATGTGAGATTGTTAATATATGGTTAAACTTAAGGTGGCAACTAAAACTCACATCTGGGTGGATTGAGGTACCTGGGTATTCCAGGATTGCCTGTTTTTCTTTTGGACCGCCACCTAGGTTCAAAGGGATCATGAGATTATTCATGCTAGAAACTTTCGTGTGCGGCCACAAGCTATTATGGGCTCTAGCATAGTTGATTAAGTTGTGTGAGCTCTTGAAGAGGTAGACTAGCAGATGTAGGGGATGTAGGTGGTACTGTCTACCCGGAGTAGAGAGTTAACGCTTCTGAAAGACTGTGTCTCGTTCATCCGTTTCTCAAACATCATGTAGTGCGAGAATCAAGCGGAGGCGATCAAGTCTTGTGGGAAAAGTGCACAAACCTCTGCAGAGTGTACAATCTAATCATGGTTAGCCGTGTCCCCGGTTATGGACATCTTGAGTATCTAGTACTTGGATTATCATGTGTATCTCATCACCATGTTACTTTAATTAATTTTGTTGGGTTAATGATGATACTTAATTGGGATTGAGATGCTGTCAACCATCTCAATGTTTAACAACCACCATGATAGTTAAATAAAATTTATTCCTTTGCAGTAGGGAAAAAGTGGCTTTTCGCAAAACTGTAACCATAGAGCTTTCTACCAGACATATATGCATGTAGTATAGCATTACTATGTTCATTACTCTCTATGTGCTACATTGCCAGCATCTTCCATGTGCTGACCCGTTTCGGGCTGCAACGTTTCATGTTGCAGACTTTTCAGACGACGAGTAAGGTGCCTTAGGTCGTGGTCTTATACTCAGTGATGCCGTTGGAGTTGATGGACTCACTTATCTTCCAAGTCTTCCGCTGTTATCGTATTTAGATGGCCTTAAGCCATATTTAACATACTTATTCTCTTTTGAGATACTCGTTGTAATAAGTGTGTGATTGCTACTCTGTTATAAATCCTCCATTTGTACTGTGCGTGTTAGCATTACTGATCCAGGGATGACACGGGTGCACAGCAGCACAGACTGTTTGAGGTCTGGTCGCTACAGAAGAGTAGCTCAATCTCAGTGAGGGCACTAGTCCCTCGGTAGCTATGATGAGGGGAGTATGAGCACTCCCAGCAACTTGCCTAAGGCAGCTACTAGGCAAAGGAAGAAAATAACATCTGAGAGTGAAGATGAAGATTTTTTTGATTGACGAGGAAGTGACCTCCAAGAAGAAGGTACTCAAGAAAGAGTATGCTGCTGCTACTGCCACAAAGCCAGGCCTTTCCAAGAAGGCTCCTGCAAAGAGGACCCCAATGTCCAAGGCCAGAGCCTCAACTCAAGAAACAATACAGTTTACACTTGAGCCCAGAGAAGAAGAAGAAGCTGCTGCAGGTGGAAAGAATAGGAAGGAAAGGGTCAGGAAGACCATTGCCAGAGTGATTGGAAGACAAGAAGAAAGA
>NC_057805.1:298968636-299076505 GCF_018294505.1 Triticum aestivum | reverse complement strand
GAAGAAGAAGAGGAAGAAGAAGAAGAAAGAGGAGGAAGAAGAAGACGAAGAAGAAGAAAGAGGAAGAAGAAGAAGAAGAGGAAGAAGAAGTGGAAAAAGAAGAGGAAAAAGAAGAAGACGAAGACGAAGAGGAAGAAGAAGAAGAGGAAGAAGAGGAAGAAGAAGAAGAGGAAGAAGAAGAAGAGGAAGAAGAAGAAGAGCCTACTGCACCTCCTGCCAAGACACAGAAGCTGATGGGGGATGCCATCATGACTGGGACGGCTCCTTCAAAGCCCAAGTCTGCCCCAAGTCCTCAGCTCCAGCTCAGGCCCCCAAGACAATAGCTCCCAAGAGATCAACAAGAAATATATCAGCTGCAGAGAAGAACAAGGCCCCACTGCCTGAAGTTCAGGAAGATGATGAGCCACTAGTGCTCAGGAAACTCAAGCCCAAGATCCCAGATCATAATGATGATCATCCTGTGGCAGAGAACATGAAACTGAGAAAGTATCATGGTTTGAGACTATGGAGGCAAAATGATCCATATCCCATAAGGAGAAGGACTGTTGTGGACTATCACTTTCATACCAGAGAGCAGCAGGACTTTTATGAGACTGTCCTATTGGACAAGAAACCCATTGTCTGTGACATGAAATGGGTTGACTGGAAATACATTGACTCCAATGAAGATTATTTTCTTCATGTGCATGAGAGCTTCAGGATGAATGGTGTTGGCCAGTTTGTTGGTCCGAAAATGACAAAGTGGAACGATGAGATGATCATGCAGTTCTACTCCACTGCCCACTTCTACCTTGATGGTAAGATAGTGTGGATGACAGAAGGAAAGAGATATCAGTCAACAATCTCAGAATGGGCCAAGTTCTTCAATGCCCCGAAGGAAGAAGAGAATGATATTGATGTGTATGGTAAGCCTAGGAAGGATCACAACTCCATGGCTAACATGTACAAGCCAATTCCTACCGAAGCTTTGGAGACACACGAGCTTGGATCTATTTACTATCTGCTTGCTGGCTTGACGACCATGAACATCATCTTGATGCAAACTCTGTTGCCCAAGTCAGGAGATCACAGGATGATATGTGGTCACTCCATAAACCTGCTTCACTTGTTTGATGTCCCTCAGAACTTGAAGGCCATGAGCCTAATTGTTGAAACAGTGAAGAGGGCAGCAGCAGACCAGAAGAGGTTTTGTGGATATACCCCACACATCCAGACATTGATCAATTCCAAGGTGGGAACTGGGACATCTACTAGACAAAGAGCATCTGCCCCTGAGGCCAGACTTTGCGGACAACAAGGTTGTCATGGATGCTTCACATCCTACTTGTGCAGATGCCCAGGAGAAGATAGAGAAGGCACAGGCTGCAACAGCAGCAAAGACAACAAGTGCACCAGATGTTTCCACAGTGCTACTCAAGACCAAGCAAGATCAGCTCAGTTATCTAATTGAGGCTACCGTTAGGATTGAGAAAAGCTTGGGCACCTTGTCTCAGAATCAGGAGAGTCTAGAAAGGATTATTGAGACTAAGTTCCATGACCTAGATGTGAGGATCACTGAGATTCAAATAGATGTGGAGAAGCTTCAAGAGGATGCTGAGGACAGGGATGATAGACCCACAACAAGCACATTTCAGAGAGTGCCAAGGGCACAAAGATCATCAGCTATGCCAGTTGCCAGAGACTCCAGGACGACCATTTCAGCACTTGCAGCCACTGCCACAGTTGTACCTCCAGTGTCAACTCCTCCAGCTCAACAGACTTCCTTAGAGGCATTTGCAGATGGACTCCTCTCCACGTCGTCTATGCACACCGGAGCAACAAGCCAGAAGACCACTTCAGGAGCTCCAGGAGATCGTTCTTAGAGTGCCATATAATACTATACGTTTTCGAAGTTTTTGGCAACTTGTTGCCAAAGGGGGAGAAAGTGTTTGCCTTGCTACTCTTGCCTTGCTCCCGGAGATCATAGGCTTCGAGAGAGAGAGAGACTATTTCTTTTTGTTGGTTTTCATTTGCCTTGGTACTCTTGTTACTTTGGTTATTTTGGTTGTGTTCCTATGCTACAATTTGTGTTATGCTCGGGAGATACTTATGTGATCATGTGTTTGATCATATTATGCTTAATGTGTGCTTGCATGATTATATCCATGAATGTTTGTGTATGATCAATCACTTGTATCCTTGGTGATGAATGCACGTTATTCAATTCTTATCATTTTGAGCGCTCCACCAAGATGTATGTGACATGGAAGAGTGACCCATGATCCTAATCGATTGTGCATTTGCATTCTAAAGCGAATTTTCAACAATGCACAAATTTAGGGGGATCTCTTGCTTATATCACACTTCTCAAAGCGACGATGTATTACATTCATATTATCATTTATCGAAGCTTTGATCTATATGTTGTCATCAATTGCCAAAAAGGGGGAGATTGAAAGTGCAACTAATCCCCGGGTGGTTTTGGTAATTTATAACAACATATAGCTCATTGAACTAATATCCATTCAAGTTTATTATTTCAGAAAGTTCAATGAATGGCATGGCATGGACTAGAGATGTGGACCCCTTAAAATTCTAAGGACACATATTGGCAAAAGCTCAAGACTCTTCATTTATATTTTAGTGATCCAAGATCACATTGAGTCCATAGGAAAGCCAACACTATTAAAAGGGGATGAGGTGTTGCTTAATGGTCTACTTGCTCAAAATGCTTAGTGATATTGCTCCAAAGCCCTCAACCACTTTCTCATTTCCAGATATGTCCAAAACCCAAAGTCAAACTCGGCCCCACCAAAATCTTCTATCCTGCGCCACCGAGTTCATTTGACGTAGCCACTGCCAGAAACCCTAACACCTCGGTCACACCCATACGGATCTCGGTCTCACCGAGTTGGCCCTACAAACTCTCTGTTCCCTTTTGTAACATTTCGGTCTCCCCGAAATGAGCGACCGGTCACGCTGAGTTTGCTTGACCAACTCTCTGTTTGCTCTTTGCAAAAATCGGTCTCACCGAGTTCAAGCAATCGGCTTCACCGAGATGAGTTTTTGCCCTAACCCTAGCACATCGGTCCCACCGAGTTGTTCCAGTCGGTCCTGATACGTCTCCAACATATCTATAATTTTTTAGTGTTCCATGCTATTGTATTATCTATCTTGGATGTTTTATATGCATTTATATGCTATTTTATATTATTTTTGGGACTAACCTGTTAACCTAGAGTCCAGTGCCAGTTTCTATTTTTTCCTTGTTTTTGAGTTTTACAAAAAAGGAATATCAAATGGAGTCCAAACGAGCTGAAAATTTATGGTGATTTTTTATGGACCAGAAGAAGCCCTCGAAGCACAAGAGGTGGACCAGAAGCTTCACGAGGAAGTGGCAAGGATGGAGGGCGCGCCCCCTTGTCTTGCCGCTGCCTCGTGGACCCCCCTGATGTGAAACCGACGCCAAAAATTCTTATAAATCCCGAAACCCCTAGAAAGAAACCTAGATTGGGAGTTCCGCCGCCGCAAGCCTCTGTAGCCACGAAAAACCAATCAGGAGCCCGTTCTGGCACCCTGCCGGAGGGGGAAACCATCACCGGAGGCCATCTTCATCATCCCGACGGTCTCCATGAGGAGGAGGGAGTAGTTCACCCTCGGGGCTGAGGGTATGTACCAGTAGCTATGTGTTTGATCTCTCTCTCTCTCTCGTGTTCTTGATTTGGCATGATCTTGATGTACCGTGAGCCTTGTTACTATAGTTGAATCATATGGTGTTTCTCCCCCTCTACCTTCTTGTGATGAATTGAGTTTTACCTCTGAGGTTTCACTATTATCGGATTGAATACTATTATGGATTTGAGAACACTTGATGTATGTATTGCGTGGGATACCCGTGGTGACAATGGGATGTTCTATTGATTCACTTGATGTATGTTTTGGCACTCAACTCATAGATTCCTGAGGTGACATTGGGGTAATCTATGCATAGGGGTTGATGCACGTTTTCGTCCTTATTTCTCCGGTAGGAATCTTGGGGCACTCTTTGAGGTTCTTTATGTTGGATTGAATATTATGAATCTGAAGTTGTTTGATGCATATCGTAATTGATCCACGGATACTTGTGGTGACATTGGAGTATGTAGGTGACATTAGGGTTGATTGATGTGTATCATATGGTGTTATTTTACTATGAACTCTAGGGTTGTTTGTGACACTTATAGGAATAGCTCAATGGATTGATTGGAAAGAATAACTTTGAGGTGGTTTAGTACCCCACAAGAAATTTCATCTTATGTTCTGCACGATAGGAACTTTGGAGTGACTTTTGTCGCACGTTGAGGGATTGCCATATGATCTAATTATGTTATCATTGGTGCGAGAACTTGCACTAGTGAAAGTATGAACCCTAGGCCTTGTTTCCAAGCATTGCAATACCGTTTTCGCTTACTTTTACCGCTGGCTACCTTGCTGTTTTTATATTTTTAGATTACAAAAACTTTTATCTACCATCCATATTGCACTTGTATCACCATCTCTTCGCCGAACTAGTGCACCTATACAATTTACCATTGTATTGGGTGTTTTGGGGACACAAGAGACTCTTTGTTATTTGGTTGCAGGGTTGTTTGAGAGATACCATCTTCATCCTACGCCTCCCACGGATTGATAAACCTTAGGTCATCCACTTGAGGGAAATTTTCTACTGTCCTACAAAACTATGCGCTTGGAGGCCCAAGACGAGTCCACAAGAAGAAGGTTGCGTAGTAGACATCAAGCTCTTTTCTGGCGCCGTTGCTGGGGAGGTAAGTGCTTGAAGGTATATCTTTAGATCTTGCTGTTGAATCTTTTAGTTTCCTTTTATCACTAGTTTAGTCTATAAAAGAATACTACAAAAAAAATGGATTGAGGTTGCCTCATATGCTTCATCTTTTTAACGTCTTTCATGAAAATGATGTAAAGGAAATTGTGCTCAAGTGTTAGAGGAAGAAGTCTATAAAATGTTTGGCACTAAATTTTTGAATGACGAGCATGATTGCAATGTTGTTAGTATGAATTCTTTGAATATCCATGATGCTAATGATATGCAAAGCCACAAGCTTGGGGATGCTATGTTTGATGAAGATGATATTTTTTGTCCCCCAAGTTTTGATGAGAAAATTTATTATGATGATAGCTACCTCCTATTTATGAGGATTATATTGATGAAAGTGGATTTGGAGAGGTCATGACTTTATTTAGTGATGAATCCACTATTTCAGAAGAGGTTTCAATTGATTATAGAACAAAGTTGCTATCTATGATGATTATTGTGATGACATGTATGCGATAAAGAATAATGATAACCATGAAACTTGTCATCATGATTTTAATTTTCAATTGGATTATGTATCTCATGATAGTTATATTGTCGAATTCTTCATGATGCTACTGAAAATTATTATGAGAAAGGAACATATGCTTTTACATATTGCAATAATATCAAGTTTCCTCTCTATGCGTTGAAAATCTTGAAGTTATGCTTGTTTTGCCTTCCTATGCTAGTTGATTCTTGTTCCCATAAATTGTTTGCTCACAAAATCACTATACATAGGAATTGGGTTATACTTAAATGTGCTAGTCATATGCTTCATGATGCTCTCTTTATGTTTCAATTCTTATATTTTATGTGAGCATCATTGAAATCATCATGCCTAGCTAGAAAGGCATTAAAGAAAAGCACTTGTTGGCAGAGAACCCAATATTTACCCCTACTATTTTTATGTGTTCACATGATTATGCTACTGTCGTAATCATGTTTTATAGCTTTTGTTCCAATAAAGTGCCAAGTAAGACCTTTGGGATGGTCTATGGTGATAGTTGATTTGATCTTGCTGAAAAACAGAAACTTTTGCTCTCAGTCCAGGAATTTTGCAAATTCACTGGAACATGCTTTTGATCTGAATTTTTTACACAAGATTGATATGCAAATTTCCTAGATTAACCTAAGTTTTCAGAATTTTTGGAGTTAGAAAAGTATATGAGGTTTCCAGATTACTACAGACTGTTCTGTTTTTTGACCGATTATATTTTCATTGTGTTGTTTGCTTATTTTGATGAATCTATGGGTGGTATCGGAGGGTATGAACCATGGAGAAGTTGGAATATAGTAGATATAACACCAATGTAAATTTAGAATGAGTTCACAACAGTACCTAAGTGGTGATTTGCCTTTTTATACTAACGGAGCTTACGAGTTTTCTGTTAAGTTTTGTGTTGTGAAGTTTTCAAGTTTTGGGTGAAGCATTGATGGACTACAGAATAAGGAGTGCAGGAGCCTAAGCTTGGGGATGCCCAAGGCACCCCAAGTTAATATTCAAGGACAACCAAGCATCTAAGCTTGGGGATGCCCCGGATGGCATCCCCTCTTTTGTCTTCAATCCATCGGTAAATTTACTTGAGGCTATATTTGTATTCACCACATGATATGTGTTTTGCTTGGAGCATCATTTTATTTTATTAGGATTTACTTGCTGTTATTTAGATTAATGTTTTGCATCTTTTAGTTCAATAAAAAGGTCAAGTGTGGCCTTTACCATGCTTATTTTGCAAGTCTATATGTTGCTGTTTTGAAAACAGAAAGTTTTCTATCATTATCTGAATATTTGTGAATAGTAAGAACCTGGTAAAATCTTGAAATTTTTACACAATGAGTAACAAAAAAAATTCTACAATGTGGTAATTTTTCAGAATTTTTGGAGTTAGGGAAGTATGATTCCTCTTAAATTTTTACAGACTGTTCTATTTAGAGAGATTGCTGTTATGTTTGCATTGTTTGCATATATTTGCTTGTTTAATGATTCTATTTCAGGATAGGAGTCTTAAGTGTGCAGAGGAATTTATTATGCAATGTAAAATGATAATTTCAGTGATTTGCTACAATAGAGAATGATAAGGTTTATGCATTGATTTATACTAACTTATCTCATGAGTTCTTGTTGAGTTTTGTGTGGATGAAGTTTTTAAGATTTATGGAAACAGCGATATGAAAGGAATTAAGGAGACACAAGATCAATCTTGGGGATGCCCAAGGCATCACAAGTTAATATTTCAAGAAGTCTCAAGCATCTAAGCTTGGGGATGCCCCGGTTGGCATCCCACCTTCCTTCTTCAACAACTATCGGTCAGTTTTGGTTGAGCTTAAGTTTTTGCTTCTTCACATGATATGTGATATCTTTGTAGTGTCATTTTATTTTGGCATGTGGTCTGAATAATATCCCAAGATCTGAAATTCTTAAATGTTAGAGGGTCTTCACATAGTTACATAATTATTCGACTACTCATTGATCTTCACTTATATATTTTGGAGTAGTTTGTCATTTGCTCTAGTGCTTCACTTATATCTTTTTAAAGCACGACGGTGGTTTTATTTTGTAGAAATTGATGAACTCTCATGATTCACTTATATTATTTTGAGAGTCTCTAAATAGCATGGTAATTTGCTTAGGTTATGAATTTAGTCCTAATATGATGGGCGTCCAAGAGCGATATAATAAAAACTTTCATATTAAGTGCATTGAATACTATGAGAACTTTGATTCCTTATGATTGTTTTGAGATATAAAGATGGTGATATTAGTGTCATGCTAGTGTAATTTTGGATTGGTAGAAATACTTGTGTTAAAGTTTGTGATTCCCGTAGCATGCACGTATGGTGAACCCTTATGTGATGAAGTCGGAGCATGGTTTATTTACTGACTGTCTTCCTTATGAGTGGCGGTCGGGGACGAGCGATGGTCTTTTCCTACCAATCTATCCCCCTAGGAGCACACGTGTAGTACTTTGTTTCGATGGCTAATAGATTTTTGCAATTAGTATGTGAGTTCTTTATGACTAATGTTGAGTCCATGGATTATACGCACTCTCACCCTTCCACCATTGCTAGCCTCTCTAGCATCGTGCAACTTTCGCTGGTGCCTTACACCCACCTCACACCTTCCTTAAAACAGCCACCATACCTACCTATTATGGCATTTCCATAGCCATTCCGAGATATATTGCCATGCAACTTCCACCGTTCCGTTTATTATGACACACTTCATCATTGTCATATTGCTTTGCATGATCATATAGTTCACATCGTATTTGTGGTAAAGCCACCATTCATATTTTTATACATATCACTCTTGAGTCATTGCACATCCCGGTACACTGCCGGAGGCATTCATAGAGAGTCATATATTTGTTCTAGTATCGAGTTGTAAAGTAAATAAAAGTGTGATGATCATCATTATTAGAGCATTGTCCCATGTGACGAAAGGATGATGGAGACTATGATTCCCCCACAAGTCGGGATGAGACTCCAGACGAAAAATAAATAAATAAAAAGAGAAAAAAGTGTGAAAAAAAGAAAAAAAGAGAGGCCAAAGAAGCCCAAATAAAAAAGAGAGAAGGGGCAATGCTATTATCCTTTTACCACACTTGTGCTTCAAAGTAGCACCATGATCTTCATGATAGAGAGTCTCCTATTTTGTCACTTTCATATACTAGTGGGAAAATTTTCATTATAGAACTTGGCTTGTATATTCCAATGATGGGCTTCCTCAAAGTGCCCTAGGTCTTCATGAGAAAGAAAGTTGGATGCACACCCACATAGTTTCTTTTGAGCTTTCATACACTTATAGCTCTAGTGCATCCATTGCATAGAAATCCCTACTCACTCACATTGATATCTATTGATGGGTATCTCCATAGCCCGTTGATATGCCTAGTTGATGTGAGACTATATCCTTCTTTTTTTCTTCTCCACAACCACCATATTCTATTCCACCTATAGTGCTATATCCATGGCTCACGCTCATGTATTGCGTGAAAGTTGAAAAAGTTTGAGAACATCAAAAGTATAAAACAATTACTTGGCTTGTCATTGTGCATGATTTAATACTTTGTGTGATGAAGATGGAGCATGGCCATACTATATGATTTTGTATGGATAACTTTATCAAAAAATCTGTTTTTATCATTTACCTACTCAAGGACGAGCGGTAATTAAGCTTGGGGATGCTTGATATGTCTCCAACATATCTATAATTTTTTATTGTTCCATGCTATTATATTATCTATCTTGGGTGTTTTATATGCATTTATATGCTATTTTATATTATTTCGGGACTAACCTATTAACCTAGAGCCCAGTGTCAGTTTCTGTTTTTTTCCTTATTTTTGAGTTTTAGAGAAAAGGAATAGCAAACGGAGTCCAAACGAACTGAAAATTTACGGTGATTTTTTATGGACCAGAAGAAGCCCCCAAAGAACAAAAGTTGGACCAGAAGCTTCACGAGGAAGCGCCAAGGGTGGAGGGCGCGCCCCCTGTCTTGTCGCTGCCTCTTGTACCCCCTTGACATGAAACCGACGCCAAAAATTCTTATAAATCCCCAAACCCCCAGAAAGAAACCTAGATCGGGAGTTCCGCCGCCGCAAGCCTCTATAGCCACGAAAAACCAATCGGGAGCCCATTCCGGCACCCTGTCGGAGGGGGAAACCATCACCGGAGGCCATCTTCATCGTCCCTACGGTCTCCATGACAAGGAGGGAGTAGTTCACCCTCGGGGCTGAGGGTATGTACCAGTAGCTATGTGTTTGATCTCTCTCACTCTTGTGTTGTTGATTTGGCACGATCTTGATGTACCGCGAGCCTTGTTACTATATAGTTGAATCATATGGTGTTTCTCCCCTCTACCTTCTTGTGATGAATTGAGTTTTACCTTTGAGGTTTCACTATTATCGGATTGAATACTATTATGGATTTGAGAACACTTGATGTATGTCTTGCATGGGATACCCGTGGTGACAATGGGGTGTGATATTGATTCACTTGATGTATGTTTTGGCACTCAACTCGCGGATTCCCGAGGTGACATTTGGGTAATCTATGCATAGGGGTCGATGCACATTTTCGTCCTTGTTTCTCCGGTAGGAATCTTGGGGCACTCTTTGAGGTTCTTTATGTTGGATTGAATATTATGAATCCAAAGTTTTTTGATGCATATCTTATAATTGACCCATGGATACTTGTGGTGACATTGGAGTATCTAAGTGACATTAGGTTTGATTGATGTGTATCATATGGTGTTATTTTACTACTAACTCTAGGGCTGTTTGTCACACTTATAGGAATAGCTCAATGGATTGATCAGAAAGAATAACTTTGAGGTGGTTTCATACCCTACAAGCAATTTCATCTTATGTTCTCCGCGATAGGAACTTTGGAGTGACTTTTGTCGCACGTTGAGGGATTGCCATATGATCTAATTATGTTATCATTATTGAGAGAACTTGCACTAGTGAAAGTATTAACCCTAGGCTTTGTTTCCAAGCATTGCAATACCGTTTTCGCTCACTTTTACCACTTGCTACCTTGCTGTTTTTATATTTTCAGATTACAAAAACCTTTATCTACCATCCATATTACACCTGTATCACCATCTCTTCGCCGAACTAGTGCACCTATACAACTTACCATTGTATTGGGTGTGTTGGGGACACAAGAGACTCTTTGTTATTTGGTTGCAGGGTTGTTTGAGAGAGACCATCTTCATCCTACGCCTCCCATGGATTGATAAACCTTAGGTCTTCCACTTGAGGGAAACTTGCTACTGTCCTACAAAACTCTGCGCTTCGAGGCCCAACACGAGTCTACGAGAAGAAGGTTGCATAGTAGACATCAGTCCCATCGATATTCCTAACATTCACATTTTGAACTGAATCGGTCTCACCGAGTTCTTCTATTCGGTATTACCGAGTTGGGTCAAATGTGTGTAACGGTTGGATTTTGTGTGGAGGCTATATATACCCCTCCACCCTCTTCTCCATATGTGAGAGAGCCATCAGAACGTGCCTACACTTCCAGCCTCCATTTTCTCAGAGAGAACCACCTACTCATGTGTTGAGATCAAGATATTCCAATCCAACCACAAGAATCTTGATTTCTAGCCTTCTCCAAGTTGCTTTCCACTCAAATCATCTTTGCACCATATCCAAATCTGTGAGAGAGAGTTGAGTTTTGGGGAGACTATCATTTGAAGCACAAGAGCAAGGAGTTCATCATCAACACAACATCTATTACCTTTTGGAGAGTGGTATCTCCTAGATTGGTTAGGTGTCGCTTGGGAGCCTCCGACAAGATTGTGGAGTTGAACCAAGAAGTTTGTAAGGGCAAGGAGATCACCTTCTTCATGAAGATCAACCCGAGTGAGGCAAGTCCTTCGTGGGCGATGGCCCTGGTGGGATAGACAAGGTTGCTTCTTCGTGGACCCTTCGTGGGTGGAGCCCTCCGTGGACTCGCGCAACTTTTACCCTTTGTGGGTTGAAGTCCCCATCAACGTGGATGTATGATAGCACCACCTATCGAAACCACGCCAAAAATCTCCATGTCATCATTGCGTTTGCACTCTCCAAACCCTTCCCTTTACCTTCATATGCAATGCTTTACTTTCCGCTGCTACACTCTTAGAATTGCATGTGTAGGTTGATTGCTTGACTTGTGCTAAGTTGCTAAAATCTTCCCACAACTAAAATCGGGAGAAGGTTAGATTTTTTTGGTCTAGTAGTCTAATCACCCCCCCTCTAGACATACTTCCGTTCCTACAACAGATGATTCAATTCATGCGACATTTTTTGCTGTTCACCTGAAATGAAGCAAAGATTGCATCAGGCAGCTAGCAAGAAGTACTTGCTCTCATGAGCTGGCAGGTTCTTCTTTAGTAGTTGCACTAAAATTGAGCAACATTGAGGTTGGTTGTCCTGCTCATGCAAGGTGCAACTATAATTTGCTTATCCTTTTGTGCAGTTCCACTAAAATAAAGTGCCATTGTGGTGACAGTGACGGCTCATCTTGCAAAGGCTAATAAAATGTTGCACGAGATTACGAGCAGAGTTTGACGGAGATGTTGGAAACTCCAATCACCATTTTGTGCAGTTCCACCAAAATTGAGAGACGTTGCCCACGTGACATTTTAGTTGAACTGCACAAGACACTCATTCCAAAACAAAGTGTTTTGTGCAGTTGACCAAAAGGTCACAATAGCAAAGAGGTGAAATGGATATCCCTATCTGCAAAAAAGATAGAAAGAAAACAGTTACTGGTCAATAACAAGATACAAAACATACACGAAATGAAAAGAAGCATCTTGATTATGTTCATGGCAATCACGCAAGGACAGTAGAAATTTTAAAACGGCAGCACTGCTTCATGTTACCGGAAGCATTATGATCAGCAATGACATTCGTCAAATATGGGATTACTTTAATGGTGGCATTGCTTGTTTATGAGATACAGTAGATCAACAATAGCTAAAGAGTTGGTTTAAGGGCATGGGACATTGGGGACACCAGGACACTCAGCAGCGTAAAGAAGCAACTTACTTATCATACTGGAAAAATAGCAGGAGTACCATTTGTAACACGGTTTAATTTCATCATATTACTGGAGACATTAGATTAACAATAACATTGGTTAGACATGTCCTTATGGTAACAGTGTGATTGCTTCATTTTACATGCGCCCTTACATTAACAATAGCAAAAGGTTGGTATAAGGACATGCGGCAGTGGACGCATCAGCACAATGTACCTACAAGGTGGCATAAAGTGGTGATGTTGAGTTTGTTCATACTCTATGAGGGCAGCAAATCTAATCCTAGAGACCTTTTACTATGTGAGGTCAGCAAATCTAATCCTGGGCATACTCTGTTGACTTGTCCACCAGCCGCCACTTTCTATCCTTTTTTCAACCAATAATAGATATGTTCCTTATCCAGTTTGTACTGCGTTTTCCCTTTATTTCCCTTTTCAACCAAGAGACCGGTTGGCTATCCAGTCTCTACTACTTTCCCCCTATTATTTCCTCTTTGAATCAAGTCCTAGATTCATGCTACAACTTTTCCCCCTTTGTTCGTTGTTTGAACCAAGTCCTAGATTCGACTGCATGAAGTAGCTTTACCTCAATAATACTACAAATTTAGGTGGCTTTGGAAGAGCTGATGGAAGTAGAAAAAGATTCACATGCAGCCTCGTCGGGTGCTTGGGCAGTAGAGCAAGGCCACTTTCGGAGGAACTTATACCTGAGGGTCGTCGGGATGTGGCTAGGAGGGCGGCGGGAGGTAAGATTTGCCGACAATACGGTAGGGAGGAAGAAGGGGTCTAAGGGCCTCCCGAGTCGACGCTGTGTCGAAGAGAACGTCACGGGCAGAGGATCGGGACCGACTGGTAGCTGTGGGTTTCCTCCCTCACCGCCAATGACCGCGTGAACGATGTACCTAGTCCCCTACACTCCCCGACCAAAGGGATCTGGCCGGATCTGTGACCAGCAGTGAGCAGACAGAGAGTCGCTACCAATGTCTTGTTTAGATCTGGAGAGGATGAGGGAATGAAGAGAGCAACTCTAGTAAAGCAAGCGCTCAGGCTCCTGCCTATACATCTAGTGGAGTGATTATCTTTTTCCCTCCACAACAAGCGTTTCAATTTGTGTACGTGGCATTAAAGAAAATAAACTCTCTATTTAACGTGACTAACTACACGTCGCACTTTGTATTGTACTATCCTACTCCTACTTACTAGTACTAGTATTATTGTTCACTTGTGCTCCCCGGCCCTCCATTCATTGAGCAACCCCACGGGTGAATAAACATATAGGGCCCATTCGGTTTGGAGGATTTCATAACGTAGGAATTAGGACTAGTATAGGAATTTTATAGGATGGCACTTGCGATCCTAAGGAATTGGCTCACCTCGTTCCTATGCGCAAAATAAGCTTTGAGGCCTCCATTGGTTCATAGGAATGTTGTAGGAATTGCAAAGTATAGGAACTTTGTAGGAAAAATTCCTTTGGAGCCCTTTGGTTTGTAGGAATGGATTCCTATTCCTATGTAGGATAGGAATCAATCCTTCGCATTTCAAAGGGAAAAACATTAGCCTAGACTCAATGGAAAAATTCCTATCCTATGCATCAAATGATATCTCTTTATCTATAGGATTTGAGATGCATGTCATCTCACTTCCTATGATTTTCCTATTCCTATACTATTTCCTATGGAAAAAATTTCCTCCGGGTTCCTTGTTCCTATGTGTTTCCTATGAAAATCCTCCAAACCGAATAGGCTCATAGTACCAGTACTATTTATATAGAACGAAGAAGCTCGAACTATTTTGGCTTTGAGATATCGACGGTACAGTTTGACCACATTGCATCAATGGACTCAGTACTTAGAAGTAACCTATACGTATAAACACATGCACGATTTACATTTCGAATCGCTAGCTAGAGCTTGAACTGTATTTGTTTACATGTACCACCTTTTTCTTTTGGTTTTCTGCTCCATGGTGCAATTCACCGATACAAAATTATACTAGGACTATTTAAAAGTTGAGGGCGAGGCTTTTCCCGGGAAGTATGCGCGGCAGTTTTCGCGTAGCCGGTTTGACAGAGAGGCAAGGAGGGTGAGGGAGTAGCGAATTCAACTTACTGCTGGAAAGGCATGGCTGTGTGATTTGACGGCTCGTTATTGCTGGAAAGATGGGGTCTTGTGATATGACTCCTCAGTATAGTCATTATTATTGCGGCGCTACGACCGGGGTGATGCCCTTCCCCACTCCAATCTTGTGCATGACACTTCGACCCGGGTGCTGGCTCTCCCACATGTCGACGACGTAGGAAGGAGTAAAGAATCATGCGGTATATATAGGCCCTGTTTGGATCCATGGGTTAGAGTTAGCTTGGGCTCAAATAGCCCTAAAATATCCAAATATGAGGGCTAGTTTGAGCTAGTTGCATTTAACCCACCCAAAAAAAACTATCCCACCCAGGAGGTGCTAGTTGGAGCTAGTTCTCCTAATGCATTTATTGTCAATGTAACCCTGTCATCCAAACACCTCTTTGCCTAGAGTTAGTTTAGGGTTAGTCATGAGTTAGAAACTAACTCTAACCTCTAGCTAAGTTAGAGTATGGTTTATTGGTCCCCATTGTATTTCCTGTCAAATTTTGACTATAGATTGAACTAACAAAATGTTCATGCATGTTACCGAAAATTTTATCACTGAAAACTATGTTCAAATACGAATCCAGTGATATATATTTTTTGACATGAATTAACATTTTGTTAGCTAAATCTTTGGTCAAACTTTGGGTTGCGCTTGGCTCTTTGCCTCTTCGAGAAGTCGAACAATAATCTTACTACTTCTATAGTATCGAATCAACTGATGCATGTCCGTCCACCGCGTGGGGAGGGATAGCTTGTTGTAGGAGTAGTAAGCAAAAGCTTCTCCTCGTCTGCGAGCCACCGCTCGCATGGGAGAGGGCGTACTAGTAATCAAGTTTCTCCTTGTTGTATGAGTTGACGCGACACATCATAGCACGGGCCCCACATGCTTGCCTCTAAACTTGGCTAAAAGACCCGCAGTGTACAATATTTGCTGCAACCTCTAACGTTTACCCCACCAGAAATTAAAATATATATTCCTCCCTTGACCAAATCAGCGTGCAAACTACAATCACCAGGATGACAGGTAGGGCTAGAAGATTATTTTAATCAAAAAAATGCTTCGAGACGGCCTCATAGCATGGAGCCGACTCCAACGATTTTAAGCTTAGAGGCACGCTACACGTATACTAGACTATGTTACTATACTACCTCCCCTACACATGAAACTGCCACATGAGCGTTCGGGTTGCGCTTGGCTCTTCGCCTCTTCGGGAATTTGAACAATGATGGTGCTACTACAGTGGAGTACTACTAGTAGTATGCTTCTGGCCATCTGACACCAAATGAACTGTTGCATGTCCACGGCGTGCGGGAGGGAGAGCGTGTAGCAAAAGCTTCTCCTAGTCCTGCAAGCCACCACGCTCATGGGAGAGGGGGAGGGCATTGTACGAGTTGACGCGACACATCAAAGCAGTGCACTCGATATATTTCAATAATTTGTGTTTACCGATGCATTATTACAACGCGTGCATGCATGCCGTGACTTTCCTTTGATACTTGCATGTGTGAATATGTGATGGTAAAACTTTCTAATGCCTCGGCCCTAAAGAAAGAGATGGTGGTGCATGAGGAGGGCGAGATCATGCTGACGGAACAGGACCCGATGATGGAGGTCTCTATGGACCTCACCTTGCTCCACTGCCCCTTGTGCCTCCGCCCCTTGAAGCCTCTAGTGTACGAGGTTCGAATACACCTCGTCTGTTCTGCTGATTGAGCAACGTGCAGGTTTCTTGATTGATGTGTTATTCGATTGATTTGTGCAGTGCAAGGGAGGGCACCTAGCCTGTGCGGACTGCCACGGCGAGCGCAGCGGGAACCAGCGGCAGTGCCAGAAGTGCGAGTGCGGCGGCGGCTTTGACGTGTGCAACAAGGCAATGGACGCCGTCCTCTCCTCGGTGAGGGTGGTGTGCCCACATAAAGGTTGTGGGCTCTACGTCGCTTACTACAAGCTCGCTGATCACCAGAGCGTGTGTCCACTCGTGCTTTGTGAATGCTCGGTGCCTATCTGCAGCTACGAAGGCCCGCTGCCGGCGCTCCCCCACCACATCAACACTGTGCATCCCATGCCCGTGCACTTGATCCAGTACGACAAGGTGCTCCAGCTGCAAGTGCTGGTGTCGGAGCCGTGGCGCTTGCTGTTTGCGGAGGAGGACGACCGCGCGTTTTTCGTGGTCGGCGGCGTGCTCGACATCGGCGCGCCTATCATCGTGTTGGTCATCTGCATCAGAGCGGGGGCGTCGCCACCGCCACACTACGTGACCAAGGTGTGGGCGAACGGCCCGCCGAGGGAGCCCATAGGCAGGACCGACGCCGTCAAGGTGGAAATCGAGGTGACAAGCAGCAAGGAGCCCGGCGCCGTCACCGTGCAGGAGCTGACCTTCTTCATAGTGTCGCCCAAGCTGTTGGCCGGGGCTGAGTTGTCGAGGACAGTGTCCGTCCACATTCAGATTGACAAGGTCACCTCCTAAATGATTCTATAGTGCCTTCTATTTATCTTAGTAAATAGTAATATGCTAATATAGGGTTTAGCTTGGTCTACTTTAGCTTAAGAGATGGTGGATTTTGGTGGCGATGCTGCAATTACTTCGACATCAGATCAGCAGTTAAAGTAATTTCCAACAGTTGAAGGGATATTTTGTGTCTATTGGATATAAAGGTCCTTTGCGTAAGGAGTATAAGCTGCTTTGTTGGTGCAATGATAGGCCCGTTATGTTTTGGAGTTTGTTGACATAAACAGTATGGGACTTATGTTTTTGCTAGTGCACATAGAGTAACAGGTCCCTGAAGTATCGAGGAGTTTGATGCAAATGACGAAGATAATCTCCCTACATGGCTGCAAAGGTTATCACCGAAGATAAGACTAACAAGAGTGACCCCTAAAAATGGCTGAAGTCTAAGCAATTGGTTCGGCGCATGTTCGAAGCAAACGACTGCGCTCGAGGAAGAATGAAGACGTAGCATTTATTTCGTTGTTCTTCTTCTTTCATTGAGTCAAAGGACCATCGTACTGTTAAGAGGCATGTAGCGTTCAAAGCTTTGATTCTCTGATGCTAAACCCAAATCCTATGAAAGCTGTGAGAGAAATCTCTTTTTGCTCCGAGCTAATACTTGCCAGCAAGAGATTGAGATATTCTTCACTGCGAGAGATTTGACTTGGACCGAGGAGTTAGCATTACTTGTTCCTCAAGTAATATTATCGTTGCTCCAAAAGTCCAACCGTTGTGAACGTGTCGGTTGGCCATTGCCTGGACCTCATGTCCAAAATGGTCATTTCCCATCTAGGAAAGCGCGACTATAAATAGCCACCCCGCGCCGGCTTTGTCCGGTGGCTGCTCCGTTTTGATTCCTGAGAAGATTGTTGAGCAACCCACTCTATCAGCGATTTGAGTTTACAATCCACCGAGAGAAAAACCCTACAACCGAAGAATTAGATAGTGGTTCAGCATCACTGGAATCTAAGTTTAGTACGCTCCGCCTATTACTCTTGAGAGCTGCAAACTCTCTAGACGGTTAGGTGTCAATTTCTTCAGAGACTAAGAGTGATTGTGGTTCTTGAAGAAGTTTGTAAAGGTTCGGAGATCGACTTCAAGTATCTACCACGAGTGATCGGCATCGGTTGATGAATTGATTGTCGAGGAGAATAGGGTGAAGAGAGTTTATCTTCCGTGTTAAGTCACAGGCCCTCCAGCCAGACGTAGTCCTTGTGCAGAAGGATGAACTGGTCAAACAAACACCTTGTCGCCATCGAGCACATTCGGTTACCTCTGTCACTTATGTTTACCTTTGATGCATTTCACTTGTGTGATTTACTTTGATGCATGCTTTAGTTTCTCTTTAGTAATCTGTTGTAGTTCTTCATAGTCTGTTTATCGCTTATTCCGCTGCTGGATTCTTGGAGATTTAAGTTTTCCGAAGAAAATTTAAACTCCCATTCACCCCCCATCTTGTAGACATACTTTGTTCCTACAATAGATATCAGAGCGAGGTACTCCTTGACTCTGCTCATTTTAGTATATCGACTTTGGAGTTTAAGTATGTCTTCAGTTAACTACAAGTCGCATCTCAAGATTCCCAAATTCGATGGGACAGACTATCCCTTCTGGAAGGAGAAGATGAAGATCCGTCTTCGAGAAACATATGATGATATGTGGAACGTGGTACACATCGGATTCATAGTTGTTATTCCTCAAGCTCCTACCGATGAAGAAAAGAAGCTCATTCAACTAGATGCTCAAGCCAAAGATGAAATTGGTGGCCATCTCTCTCGAGCTCAATTCCTTCGGTATCGCTAGTGTGAGACTGCAAAGGAGTTGTGGATGTCCTCGAAAAGATCAATGAAGGAGTTTCAACTCAGAAAGAAGCTCGGATTGATACTCTTCGGGCGAAGTTCAATCGCTTCAGGTGCATTGGAATGAAAGTTGTCAGCAAACCTTTGATCGCCTCAGTGACATAACAAATGAACTTCAAGGACTCGACGCCAAAGACATCACCGACCATGAAGTTGTGAAGAACTGGTTCGATCACTTGACAGTTCATTTGACACGCTTGTTCTGATGATTCGAGAGCGTCCGGATTTCTAAAGCCTCAGCTCTACTAATGTCATGGAAAGATTCAACACTGAAAGGATCGATATGGTTGACTAGAGGGGGTGAATAGGCAACTAACAATTTTTAGCTTTTCTTTACCAAATTAAACTTAGCATCAAAATAGGTTGTCTAGATGTGCAATTAGGTGAGCAACCTATATGAAACAACAACAACAAGCACACAAGCAAGCAAGGGATGCAACACAATAAAAGCTTCCACAAGTAAAGGTAAGAGATAACCAAGAGTGGAGCCGGTGGAGACGTGGATGTGTTACCAAAGTTCCTTCCCTTTGAGAGGAAGTACGTCTCCGTTGGAGTAGTGTGGAGGCACAATGATCCCCAAGAAGCCACTAGGGCCACCGTATTCTCCTCACATCCTCTCACAATGCGACATGTCGTGATTCCACTATTGGTGCCCTTGAAGGCGGCCACCAAACCTTTACAAACAAGGTTGGGGCTATCTCCACAACTTAATTGGAGGCTCCCAACAACACCACGAAGCTTCACCACAATGGAATATGGCTCCACGGTGACCTCAACCGTCTAGGGTCCTCAAACACCCAAGAGTAACAAGATCTGCAAAGGATTAGTGGGGGGAATCAAATTTCTCTTGGTGGAAGTGTAGATCGGAGCCTTCTCAACCAATCCCTAGAAAATCAACAAGTTTGATTGGCTAGGGAGAGAGATTGGGCAAGAATGAGCTTTTAAATGACAATGGAGGTTGGGAGGAAGAGGTCAACCTTAGGAAGAAGAAGACCCCCCTTTATATAGGGAGACAAAAATCCAACCGTTCTCTGCCGTGTGCCCGCAGCTAAGCGGTACTACCGCTCCTAGGAGCGGTACTACCACTTAGGCGGTACTACCTCGCAGAGGCCTAAAGTACACTAGATGTACCTACAGTAGTGCCGCCGGAGCGGTACTACCGCTGCCCCTAGCGGTACTACCGCTTAGGGAGTTTAGACCTGGAGAGGCAGCAGTAGTAGAGGGTGCCAGGGCAGCAATATCGTGCGAAGCGGTGCTACCATCCTAGTGCCGCTCTACTAATGCTTAGCACAAAGTGGGAACAGAAGCTTGCACGGAGGAAAACCCCGCAAGCGGTAGTAGCGGCGGTAGTGCGGGTTGTAGTACCGCCGGAGCGGTACTACCGTGCTACTACCGCCCTACAACCGTTAAATGCGGACCGGCAACAGAATGTTGCACTCTCGGGGAAACCCTAAGCGGTAGTGCCACGGAAATACCCACCAGTACTACCACATAAGCGGTACTACCATGGGCACTAGCGGTAGTACCGCTTGCAAGTCACTGAAACAACACATTAAATAAATGGATACGCTCCAAAGAAGGGAAAGGAAGCTGTGGGTGCATATGGGGCTGTGTACGTGTCGATTCCACCCATACATTTCCAACGCGGACCCCCTCTTAATAGTACGGATCTCCTACGACTCAAAACCACTAAAAAGAAATTGTCGAAAAATAACCGTCTTCACTCTTTACCATCGAGAGGAGAAAAAACCATCTCGTGCCTATTGATATAGTCTCTGAAAAGGTCAATGCACACGATTAGTCCGCAAAACGTATTGTCATCAATCACCAAAACCACTTAGGGAGAAATATGCCCTTACAATCTCCCCCTTTTTGATGGATTGATGACAATACGGGATTTGCACATAGAGATATAAAACATGATCATAAGCAAACCTAAAATCTATAGAATATAGACAGGCTCCCCCTAGATGTGTGCATTCTATAGATATGCTTTGGACTGCACAACACAAGCACTAGGATCAACACTCCCCCTATATTTTATAGACAAGGCCATCCTTGCAACAAAATAAGTGACACTAAGAATGGAATGCAATAAGAACTAATAAGCATAATCTCACGCACATAGGGTCATAATACGGATAACTAGGGTAGCATATGTCTTACAACATATGATAGAGTCTCACACCGAACCAAAGCAAACGAAAAAAGAGAGTTCACAAGCAGAAACTCAGAAGCATAAAGAACCAGGCTTGTGACTCAACAACACCCTGTAGAAAGACAAATCCCCGGTCCTAAACCTCTCCCCCTTTGGCATCGAGACACCAAAAGGGGCAAAGAGTGACCTAACGTAACTCTATATGGCACTAGTCTCCTCCCATGGACTCGTCAGACTCCTCAGAATCAGACCCATCAACAGACTCCTCATCAGACTCGTCGGTCTCCTCCTCGATCTCCTGATCCTGAGCTGGAGTAGATGTAGCAGCATTGGACTCATCCGAGTCCGTCCAATGAGAGTGTGAAGAAATCCACTTGTCCTCCGGAGTGATACGATCCTCAGAGCCATCCTGAACTGGAATCTCCAGCTTCCTCATAATAGCCTTCCTCTCGTGACGAGCCTTCTTGGCATCCACATGTGCCAATTACATATTGTGTTGAACATCGGTCTGAAGGCAAAAGAGTTTCTTCACCTTGTGCTTGAGCTTAGCCGCCCAACCTGACTGACCAGCGGAATGCTCAGTGCCGGGAGCAAAGCCACCATCATCACCCTGATCCTCTCTAGAAGCAGAAGAAACTGCCGCCTCAGGACGAGTAGTAGAGGCTCAAAGCTCCTTCGGACGCAAGTTGAGGACGTCATGAGAAGTCAAGGGTCTGGTCTCAAGAGGCACACCAGGGAAAGTGGAGCTCTAGGTAGTCTGAATCAAGTTGAAGATCAAGGGAGCATAAATCGGGCAATGATCTCCATAAGTAGCATTCACTAGCTCCTTCCACATGACATGAGAGACATCCAAGACTGCATCCGTGCCCTTCTCAGAGTGGCATAACAGTAACATATCCACAAGGTGCCCATGCACCATGTCCAAGTTGCCAATACGAGGAAAGCGAGTGTGCCAGAAAATGTGATGCATAATGTCAAAGAAAGGTTTCAGCTCCTTATTGACACCTTTCTCTGTCTTGGTGATGATCATATGAGGACGCAATTCATCCTTGTGAGTAGGACCCCCTTCATGGTGAGGACGAAGGCCAAGGGGCTTCCTCAGCCCCTCGTCAGGGTATCCTAGGAGCTCCATAAAAGCACCCCAAGTGGTGCGCAACTGCCTTCCATTGGTCATCCAGATCAAAGTGTGCTCGGTGTTTGTGCCATACCATATGGTTGCAAAGAACTGTGCAACCAACTCTGCATCGAAATCATAGTTGAAAGTCATGAGGGGCACAATGTTGAGCTGTTCACAGAGGGCACGAGCTTCTCCAAAATAAGCATGGTACTTCTCCATGTGCGCCATGTTGATTGACTTTGTCTTCACAAACAAGTTGTTCCTTCCCTTTAGCCATTCATAGTACACAAGAGATTGGTTCTTGGTCCAGAACGGTGTGCCAACAAGAGAGGGATCCCGAGGAAGAAGGTAGGGATTTTTCTCACGGTATTACCAATACTCATTTTGCTTCAACTCAGCAGCTGTCTTCACAGGTTCCTTCTTCTTTCGAGCAGTTGTCTTGACATTGGGTTTGCCCTTGTTCCTGGCAGACTCACGACGAGCATGCGGCGGTGTGGGGGCAACCTCTTCTTCATCTTCGGAATACAAAACTCTGGCATGGTAGGTGCGCCCATGCTTGGATGGGGAATTCGCATTCTTGCGATGAACCTTGGAGCTACTACCACCTGGAGAGACACAAAACCGCAAGGGAAGGCATGAATACAAACTATGCATAAGCCAAGGAGAATCAAAAGTGAGAAAGGAAGGCTTAGGTGAGCATTATGGAAGCCGGGGCCTCGAGTGGTAGTACCGTGAAACTGGGGCGGTAGTACCGTGCAAGCGGTAGGACCGCTGTACTGGAGCGGTAGTACTACTTTGGGAACTGACGCACGACCTTCCCGATCCGGTAGTACCGGAGGTCACAAATTCAAAAATTCTCAACTAAGACTTCAATCCTCCTATCTAACAGTCATTCAACGTCCTACTCAAGCCCCGATTTAGCCAAAAATCGAGAAACCAACAATCATTGCCCTAGAAGCCTAGATTCAAAAGATAGAACCGTAGGAACAAAGAATGGGGGCAATACCGGGTTCCATGGCGAGAGGAGGTGGTGGGGAAGGACTCCACCAGACGGAATCGTTGAAGATGGCAAGGAATCGGTCAGCCGGAGCGGTGATGTCTACTACTCAACCTTCTTCTTGTAGACGTTGTTGGGCCTCCAAGTGCAGAGGTTTGTAGGACAGTAGCAAACTTCCCTCAAGTGGATGACCTAAGGTTTATCAATCCGTGGGAGGCGTAGGATGAAGATGGTCTCTCTCAAACAACCCTGCAACCAAATAACGAAGAGTCTCTTGTGTCCCCAACACACCCAATACAATGGTAAATTGTATAGGTGCACTAGTTCGGCGAAGAGATGGTGATACAAGTAAAATATGGATGGTAGATATAGGTTTTTGTAATCTGAAAATATAAAAACAGCAAGGTAACTAATGATAAAAGTGAGCGAAAACGGTATTGCAATACTAGGAAACAAGGCCTAGGGTTCATACTTTCACTAGTGCAAGCTCTCACAACAATAATAACATAATTTGATCATATAACAATCCCTCAACATGCAACAAAGAGTCTCTCAGAAGTCACTAATAGCGGAGAAAAAACGAAGAGATTATTGTAGGGTACGAAACCACCTCAAAGTTATCCTTTCTGATCGATCTATTCAAGAGTCCGTAGTAAAATAACACGAAGCTATTCTTTCCGTTCGATCTATCCTAGAGTTCGTACTAGAATAACACCGTAAGACACAAATCAACCAAAACCCTAATGTCACCTAGATACTCCAATGTCACCTCAAGTATCCGTGGGTATGATTATACGATATGCATCACACAATCTCAGATTCATCTATTCAACCAACACAAAGAACTTCAAAGAGTGCCCCAAAGTTTCTACCGGAGAGTCAAGACGAAAATGTGTGCCAACCCCTATGCATAAGTTCACAAGGTCACTGAACCTGCAAGTTGATCACCAAAACATACATTAAGTAGATCACGTGAATATCCCATTGTCACCCCAGATAAGCACATGCAAGACATACATCAAGTGTTCTCAAATCCTTAAAGACTCAATCCGATAAGATAACTTCAAAGGGAAAACTCAATCCATTACAAGAGATAGAGGGGGAGAAACATCATAAGATCCAACTATAATAGCAAAGCTCGCGATACATCAACATCGTGCCATATCAAGAACACGAGAGAGAGAGAGAGATCAAACACATAGCTACTTGTAGATACCCTCGGCCCCGAGGGTGAACTACTCCCTCCTCATCATGGAGAGCGCCGGGATGATGAAGATGGCCACCGGTGAGGGATCCCCCCTCCGGCAGGGTGCCGGAACAGGGTCCCGATTGGTTTTTGGTGGCTACAGAGGCTTGCAGCGGCGGAACTCCCGATCTAGGTTATGTTCTGGAAGTTTGGGGATATATAAGAGGTGTTGGCATCGGAAACAAGTCAGGGGGGTCCACGAGGCGGCCACGAGGTAGGGGGCGCGCCCCCCACCCTCGTGGTAGCCTCGGGACTCTTCTGGTCCATCTCCGGTACTCCGTGGGCTTCTTCTGGTCCAAAAACAATCTCCGTGAATTTTCAGGCCAATTGGACTCCGTTTGGTATTCCTTTTCTGCAATACTCAAAAACAAGGAAAAAATAGAAACTGGCACTGGGCTCTAGGTTAATAGGTTAGTCCCAAAAATCATATAAAATAGCATATAAATGCATATAGAACATCCTAGATGGATAATATAATAGCATGGAACAATAAAAATTATAGATACGTTGGAGACGTATCAAGCGGCGGCCAGGGTAGTTCTTCGTCGCCTATGTGAGAGAGAGGCGTGGGGAGGGAGAGTGAAAGGGTATGGGGAGGTTAGAACTCCCCCTGCCCGACACTTAACCCCCACAACGTCCCGCTAAGCGGTAGTACCACTAAGAGTAGCGGTAGTACCGCCCCGATACTACAGCCGGGCAGGAGGCCTAGTAGTACCGCATGAGCGATAGTACCGCTGGACGGAACGGTAGTACCGCTCCATCATAGTGGTAGTACCGCCGGCAGGGAGACAGAACAGCCCAGAAAATAAAATATGGTTTATGCAAGACTAGGGTGGTTGAAGCATAGAGATAGGCTTGGGAAGGAGACACAAAAAGGACAGCACAAGGAAGAGATACTCCAAGTTCGAAAGACCAATAAACCAAGGGCAACCTGGAGTAACTAAAGCACAAGAAACTCCCTAAGGAAACTACTCTAAGAAGCGCCTCTCAAGAGAGGGCGGTGGCCGAGGCCACCTATGTTTGAGTCAATTGGTATGGCACCGCGAAGATTTTAACCTTGGGCCCATGACCAAAACTCATCTTTGAAGCACAAGTAACATCAAGAATGGCGAATGTGAAAGAGTTGATCAATTTATGCATAATGGGGGGAGGAAGAGTTCATTGAGAGAACAATACCCCCCCTATGTCCATGCCTACACCTAAACAAGACAACAAGATTAGTATGGTGGGGTGTGCACGGGTTCAAGCCACATTGCTCAAATCGATGATATTTAGCTCATGCCTTAACTCGCGAAATCTTGCTTCATCCAAAGGCTTCGTGAAAATACCTCCAAGGTTATCATGAGTGTTGACATAGTTAAGCTCAATCTCCCCTCGCCTAATGTGATCCCGGATGAAGTGTTACCGAATCTCAATATGCTTCGTCTTGAAGTGTTGCACCGGGTTGAGAGAAATCTTGATGGCACTTTCATTGTCACACCAAAGAGGCACTTTGTCACAAATAACACCGTAATCCTTTAAAGTTTGCCTCATCCATAGAAGTTGAGCGCAAAAGCTACCGGCGGCCACATACTCGGCTTCGGTGGAGGAGAGAGACACACAACTCTGCTTCTTAGAAGACTAACTCACCAAAGAGCAACCAAGAAATTGGCACCCTCCAGAAGTTGACTTCCTATCTACTTTGTCTCCCGCCCAATCCGAATCTGAAAAGCCCACGAGGTTGTAGTTTCCTCCTCTAGGGTACCATAAGCCAAAGTTTGGGTATGAGCCAAATATCGAAAGATTCGCTTGACCGCCACATAGTGGCTTTCCTTAGGTGAGGCTTGAAACCGTGCACAAATTTCCACACTCAACATGATATCCGGTCTAGATGCACAAAGGTAAAGGAAGGAGCCAATCATAGAACGATATACCTTTTGATCC
Organism: Triticum aestivum; assembly: GCF_018294505.1. NCBI lineage: Eukaryota > Viridiplantae > Streptophyta > Magnoliopsida > Poales > Poaceae > Triticum > Triticum aestivum. The sequence continues at coordinate 299,050,221 of NC_057805.1, read as the reverse complement.
ACCGCTTTACCATTGGGATCAATGTCAAGTTGGCATTTGACAGGCATTGGAGTAGCAGTCGACTTGAAACCACTTAGCTTGAATCTCTTGAGCATGTCTTGAGTGTATTTGGCTTGGTTGATGAAGGTTTCTTCTCTTCTTTGTTTGATTTCGAACCCGAGAAAGAACTTCAACTCTCCCATCATGGACATCTTGAACTTCGAGGTCATAAGTGCGGCAAACTCCTCACTGAAAGCTTTGTTAGGAGAACCAAAGATAATATCATCAACATATAGTTGCCATACAAACAACTCCCCTTTGACCTTCTTTGTAAAAAGAGTGGGATCGATTTTCCCAATTTCAAACCCACGATCTTGCAACAACTCGGTAAGGTGCTCATACCATGCACGTGGGGCTTGTTTAAGGCCATAGAGTGCCTTATCAAGTTGGTACACATGATTGGGGAACTCGGGATCCTCAAACCCCTGGGGTTGTTTGACATACACCAACTCATTAATAGGACCATTAAGAAACGCACTCTTCACATCTATTTGTTGCAACTTGAAGTTACGATGAGAAGCATAAGCAATCAACAAACTAGTGGATTCAAGGCAAGCAATGGGAGCGAAGGTTTCACCATAGTCAATACCCTCGACTTGGGAGTAGCCTTGTGCCACCAAACGAGCCTTGTTGCAAACAATAATCCCGTGAGCATCTTGCTTGTTCTTGAATATCCATTTGGTTCCAATAACATTATGGTTCTCCTTTGGCCTTGGCACCAATCTCCACACCTTGTTGTTCTTGAAGTTGTTGAGTTCTTCATGCATGGCATTAAGCCAATCCGGATCCTCGAGCGCCTCATAGACCTTTTGGGGTTCAACACAAGAAACAAATGCATGATGTTCACAATAGTTTGCTAATTGTCTACGAGTGCTTACCCCCTTTCTTAAGCTTCCAAGCACATTCTTCATAAGATGATCTTTGGTAGTGAGCTTGGACGCGATCTTGGCGGCACGACGCTCCAATTGCTCCTTAAGAGAGAGTTGAGGAGCAGTAACTTGATCATCATGAGCGTCGTCTTGAGCTTGTTCTTGATCTTGAGCTTGCTCTTGGTCTTGAACTTGCTCGGTGGCAAGAACGTGACCTTGGGCATCACTTGGTGGATCACCACCATCTTGAGGTTGATCTTGCCCTTGATCTTGTTCAATTGTTTGAGGGCCTTCACTTTGTTCTTCGGAAGCGAGTGGGTCTTGGGTTGGTGATGGTTCCACTTGAGTGGAACATTGTCCTTCTCCTTCGGCCACAAGGGGTTCCTCAATGGGTAGGATAAGGCCGACACCCATTCTTCTTATGGATTGGGGAGGAATTTCATCACCTACATCACAAGTACCACTTTGCTCCACTTGGGAGCCATTATTCTCATCAAACTCCATGTTACACGTCTCCTAAATGAGTCCCGTGGACTTGTTGAGGACACCGTAAGCATGAAAGTTTGTAGCATAACCAACAAATATGCCCTCAAGCTCTAGCTTCAAATTTAGACAAACGAACACGTTTCTTGAGAATGAAACACTTACAACCAAACACCCGGAAGTACTTGAGGTTGGGCTTGTTGCCGGTAAGTATCTCATATGGAGTCTTGTTCAAGCCTTTGCAGAGATAGAGCCGATTGGATGCATGACAAGCGGTGTTGATGGCTTCGGCCCAAAAGTTGTACGGAGACTTGAACTCCGCCATCATGGTCCTTGACGCGTCCATCAATGTCCGGTTCTTCCTCTCCGCTACACCATTTTGTTGAGGGGTGTAAGCTGCGGAATATTGGTGCTTGATCCCCTCATCACTAAGAAACTCATCCAAGGTGTAGTTCTTGAACTCGGTGCTATTGTCACTTCTTATCATCAAGATCTTTGCATTGTGTTGACGTTGAGCTTCATTTGCAAAGTCGATGACGGTTTGTTGGGTCTCACTCTTCCTCTTGAAGAAATATACCCAAGTGTATCTTGAATAATCATCCACAATCACCAAGCAATACTTTCTACCCCCAAGACTATCAAAGTATGGAGGCCCAAAGAGATCCATGTGAAGGATCTCCAAGGGCCTCTTCGAGTAGATGATAGTCGTGGGAGGGTGAGCCTTCTCATGTAGCTTTCCTTCGATACAAGAACTGCAAGTACGATCTTTGGCAAAACTAACATTTGTTAGTCCACGGACATGGTCCCCCTTGAGAATACTTTGCAAAGAACTCATATTGACGTGGGCTAAACGGCGATACCAAAGTCATCCCACGTCAACTTTGGCCATTAGGCATGTCGCGGTCTTAGTGGGTCGCTCCGAAAAGTTAATCACATAAAGACCGTTCTCGACATGCCCAACAAAGGCTACTTTAAGAGTCTTGCTCCACAAGAGGGCCACAGTATCAATATCAAATAAAGTGGCAAATCCCATGAGTGCAAGTTGACGAACGAAAAGTAAGTTGTATGGAAGGGACTCAACAAGCATGACTTTCTCGATCATGAGATCATGAGAAATGACAACCTTGCCAAGACCCAATACCTTAGAAGATGGGGTATCGCCCCATTCGACATTGGTGGGCATAGATGAAACCTTGTGCACGTCCACCACCAAGTCCTTGGTTCCGGTCATATGATTTGTGGCTCCACTAGCGAGCAACCATGATCCCCCACCGGAAGCAAACACCTACAAGAGATCAAAGCTTGGTTTTAGGTACCCATTTTGTAATGGGTCCTTTGATGTTAGCAACAAGGGTCTTGGGAACCCAAATAGATCATTCAATGTACTCATAAGAAGAACCAACAAATTTGGCATAAACATGCCCATCACTAGCACGTCATAACACGTAAGAAGGGTTAAAGTCGCCAGCTTTGTTGGAAGGAGTGGCATTACCCTTCTTGACACCACCACCCTTCGTATTATTATTCTTCTCCTCAAAAGCACCCTCTTCCTCCTTCACAAACATTTTCTTGCGAGGAAGAGGTTGTTTGGTCTTGTCATTCTTCTTCTTCTTCTTCTTCTTGGACTTGGGTGCAAACCCAATCCCCTCCTTGCCCACAACTTCCTTTTGATTGCTCAAAAGGTCGTTGAGGTTCTTCTCTCCTTGTATGCAAGACACAAGGCCTTTCTCAAGTTGCTCCTTCAACTTGGCATTCTCCTCCACAAGATGCACATGCTCACAACACGGGTTAGTAGCATTTGCATTATCAATTAAAACCATATGAGGAAATGTGGCTTTCTCCTTGGTTAGCTTCACTTGGAGTTGATCATGAGACTCTTTGAGGCTAGCATGAGTACTCTACAAGGCCTTGTGAGCCTTGTCAAGTATATCAAACTCCTCCTTGAGTCTAGCATGGTCAACCCCAAGTTTGGCCTTCTCGGAATTGAGCACACGAGAGACAACAAGAGCATGATCAAGATCTTTATTTAATTTAGCATGATCATCGTTGTGTGACTCCTCAAGAGCCAAACGATGACCACGCTCTTCTTCAAGCGCATTAGAGAGATCTGATATCTCATCCACATAGTCACAACTATGCCCTTCCATCTTAGAGATGGTTTCTTCGTGAGCCTCGATCATATCATTGGCTTCACCAAGTTGTTCCAAGAGAGCAACGAAGTGCTTCTTGGATTTACCCTTGAGCTTACTCATAAAAGACTCAAACTCATTCTCCTCCTCCTTCGTCCCCTCACTCTCATCAATGCAATCCGTCAAGGAAGGATTAGTAGTGATGGTAGTTTTGATGTTGGGGGTTACCTTGTTGGTGGCTTTAGCCATGAGGTACTTGGCGGTGATGTTCTCGTTGGGTGAATCGAAGAGGGCACCCGTGGAGTTGTTGCAATGGCAACGGAGGCCATGGCAACCGTCTCACCATCATCATCATCGTCCTCATTGTACTCTTTTTGTGCCACCAACCCCTTGGGGGGGTCTTCTTGGTGAAGTTTTTCTTGTTTGGGAAGGACTTGGCATTGTCTTTTCGAATAAGCTTGACACCATTTGTCTTCCCTCTTCTTGTACAGGCAATCCACAACAGAGTGACTCACATTGCCACAATTATAGCACGCCCTCACACGTTGCTTGCCCTTGGTGCCACTTGAGTTGTTCTTGTTGAACTTGGGCCTTGAGTTCTTCTTGCTCCAAAATTGCCGTCAGGCAAGAGCCATGTGCTCATGATAGGCATATTTGGTATCTTCGGGGAAACTCTCCTCTTCTTCCTCTTCACCCTCTTCTTCCACACTAGCCTTGGCCTTCAAAGCAAGGTTGGAATTCTTTGATCATTGAGCATGCAACACCACATTGTCGGCGGTCTTGTCCAAGATCCTCATAGCAACAAACTCATCCAACACTTCACTTGAGGACAAGGCGTGGAAGTCCGGCCTTTGACGGATGACGGAGGACGTGGACTTATGGTAAGGCATCATGGCCTTGATAAACTTGCGCTTGATCCAATTGTCATCCGTATCCTTGCTCCCATGATCTCGGAGTGAGACCGCGAGACTAGTTAACCTTCGGTAAAGCTCTTGAGGTTCTTCATCTTCAATCATGGCAAACTCATCGGCTTCATCTTGCACCACTTCAAAGTTTGAGCGTTGAATGCTTGCGCTTCCCTTGTACAAGGAGACAACATATGCCCCCATGCTTCCTTGGCCATGGTGAAGGGTCGGAGATGCGCAATATCTTCGGGAGGAATAGCTTCTTGGGGAATGAAGAGAGCGGACTCATTGAATTGATGATCCGTGGCTTCTCCAGGAGTGAGGTTTCTTGGGTCGTGCGGGTAGAAACCTTGCTCAATAATTCTCCAAATATTAGTAGAGCTATGATTTAAATGACGTTTAAAGCGATACACCCAAGCGGCAAAATCCTCATTTTTCAAAAGCTTAAGAGGAGGACCAACATGATTCATATGTGTGGAGGGAACCGGTCCTCCATAGGTAAGTGGGGGTTCAACATGGGCAAAGATGCCACTCCCACTTCTACCACTAGGCAAAGGAACTTGATCACTAGTAGCTTCCCCCCTATTGGAGTTAGCATCCGTCACCTTGTTAGCGGGGTCAACCACTTCCAACGGTGCGGTGGATAATTTAAGGCCTTCAAGAAACTCCTTAAACATGCCTTTAACCTCGGTCGTCATGGAGCTTTTCGATGTGTCCAAAGCCGCATTGAACTCCTCACGAGAGACGGAGGGTCCCCCATCGGCCGCAGACAAGGACAGACTCGCATCGGAGTGCTCCCCCCTCGTCTGTGGTGCCAACCATAATCTCTGGACGGCAGAGTCCTTAATAAAGAGACGAGGCTCTGATACGAATTGAAAGGATTGATATGGTTGACTAGAGGGGGGTGAATAGGCAACTGACAATTTTTAGCTTTTCTTTACCAAATTAAACTTAGCATCAAAATAGGTTGTCTAGATGTGCAACTAGGTGAGCAACCTATATGAAGCAACAACAACAAGCACACAAGCAAGCAAGGGATGCAACACAATAAAAGCTTGCACAAGTAAAGGTAAGAGATAACCAAGAGTGGAGCCGGTGGAGATGAGGATGTGTTACCGAAGTTCCTTCCCTTCGAGAGGAAGTACGTCTCCGTTGGAGCGGTGTGGAGGCACAATGCTCCCCAAGAAGCCACTAGGGCCATCGTATTCTCCTCACGCCCTCACACAATGCGAGATGCCGTGATTCCACTTTTGGTGCCCTTGAAGGCAGCGACCGAACCTTTACAAACAAGGTTGGGGCTATCTCCACAACTTAATTGGAGGCTCCCAACAACACCACGAAGCTTCACCACAATGGAATATGGCTCCGCAGTGACCTCAACCGCTAGGGTGCTCAAACACCCAAGAGTAACAAGATCCGCAAAGGATTAGTGGGGGGAATCAAATTTCTCTTGGTGGAAGTGTAGATCGGGGCCTTCACAACAAATCCCTAGAAAATCAACAAGTTTGATTGGCTAGGGAGAGAGATCGGTCAAGAATGAGCTTTTGAATGGCAATGGAGCTTGGGAGGAAGAGGTTAACCTTAGGAAGAAGAAGACCCCCCCTTTATATAGGGAGACAAAAATCCAATCGTTTTCTGCCATGTGCCCGCAGCTAAGCGGTACTACCACTCCTAGGAGCGGTACTACCTCGCACAGGCCTAAAGTACATTGGATGTACCTATGGTAGTGACGCCGGAGCGGTACTACCGCTGCCCCTAGCGGTACTACCACTTAGGGAGTTTAGACCTGGAGAGGCAGCAGTAGTAGAGGGTGCCAGGGCAGCAGTACCGTGCGAAGCGGTGCTACCATCCTAGTGCTGCTCTACTACCTCTTAGCGCAAACTGGAACAGAAGCTTGCACAGAGGAAAACCCCTCAAGCGGTACTGGTGGCGGTAGTGCGGGCTGTAGTAACGCCGGAGCGGTACTACCGTGCTACTACCGCCCTACAACCGTTAAATGCAGACCGGCAACAGAATGTTGCACGCTCGGGGAAACCCTAAGCGGTAGTGCCACGGAAGTACCCAGCGGTACTACTGCATAAGCGGTGCTACTGTGGGCACTAGCGGTACTATCCCTTGCAAGTCACTGAAACACCATAGAAAACAAATGGATATGCTCCAGTAAAGGGAAAGGAAGTCGTGGGTGCATATGGGGCTGTGTACGTGTGGATTCCACCCACACCTTTCCAACGCGGACCCCCTCTTAATAGTACGGATCTCCTACGACTCAAAACCAATAAAAAGAAATCGTCGGAAAATAACTGTCTTCACTCTTTACCATCGAGAGGAGAAAACACCATCTCGTGCCTGTTGATATAGTCTCTGAAAAGGTCAATGCACACGATTAGTCCACAAAACGTATTGTCATCAATCACCAAAACCACTTAGGGATAAATATGCCCTTACAAACATTCACGAAGAACAAGAAGAAGAGAAGAGAGATCTGTATGGCTCAACTCAACGCAAAAATTATGCTCTCAAAGCTGCGGCTGATTCCTCCTCAGATGGAAATGCCGAAGAAGATTCTGATGATCCAGAATGACTCAGCAAAGATCTCACACTAATCATGAAATGATTCCAACGTTTTCACAAGAAGAGCCAGTTCCAGAAAAGAAGTTCAAGCAACTCTGGGGGTTCAAAATCTTCATCAAAACCTGCCGGAGAATACACCTGTTTCAAGTGCAATAAGCCTGGACACTTCATTTTGGACTGCCCTCTCTAGGAAGCTGAAGTCTGTGCTAGTGGGAGATTTGATTCGAGCAACTATCGAGGCAAAATCAAGAGCAAGAAATATGACTCCGTTGATGAGAAGAAAACGGAGAAGTTCTTCAAGAAGAAGGATAGCTCCACCTCAAAATCATCATCAAGATCTTCCTCAAAGAATCCTTCCAAGTCCTCCTCCAACCACAAGAATACTTCTCGTAAGGCCATGGCATACATCGGCAAGGAGATGCATTCTGAAGAAGAAGAATCGTCTGCCTCTGAAGAAGAAAATGAGTCAGATGAGGACTCCGACTCAGGCATGGCTGGCATAGCATCCGCCTTGCCTCCTGCAATGAATTTCTGCGGGAACCCATCAAGCGACGATGAAACTCCTACCTATTGCTTCAAGGACAAGGCTTCGAAAGAAAAGGTATCCTCCAAACACCACAAGACTCACTCCGGTGATCAATATTCTTCTGATGAGGATGACCATGCTAAGTTGATAAAACTTGCCAACATACAATAAAATTCTCTTGAGAAAACCCTCAGGAAGTCTGAAGGGTTCTTGGTTGAGGAGATGGAGAAAAATCAGTCGTTGACCGAAGAGTATTCCACTCTCAAGTCACGAATGGATGAACTCTCAACTCGTCATGATTTTCTCTCAGCAAACCACGAAAGATTGACCTATGATTACCTAAAAAGGAAACAGGAACTCGACGCACTGAGAGAGGCTCATGAAGATTTGATGAGAGAAAATTCTCTTCTCACCCACCAACTTCAGGATAAACCTGAAGTGTTTGAGCCACCCTGTTTAAAATGCCTTGAACAAAACAATGTTGAATCATGTGTGAATGCTAACCCCTCGATCAAGGAAAATGGTTATGTTTCTGATGAAAATGCTAGGTTGAAGGATCTTCTTCAGACAGGAATGTTCAAATCTCTCAAAGGACAACAAACCCTTTGCCATGTTTTGAAGAAATCTATTCTTCAAAAAAATTCCCAGAAAGGAAGGTATCGGTTTCGAAAGGAAACTGAATGAGAATGGCACTTATCGGGAACCACATTGTCACGGGAAACCACGGCCACCTATGGGACTAGGAGGCCACTTTGCTGGTTCGGCAGGGGGGCGACGTGTTGCACAAAGAGAAAATGAGCGTGGGGCAGCGCGGCAGGCGATCACACAAGCAAGTTACCCACGATCGGGCCGTTGCGAGGCATAAAACCCTACTCCTGCTTTGGTGGATTGATGGCGGCAAATGTGGTTGTGGGTGTAGTACACTTGCCCGGCAGGGGTTGCCTTGGGGCAGCAGCGACTACACGCGTATGTGTTTTGGAACGTAGTAATGCAAAAAAATTCCTACGATCACGCAAGACTATCTAGGAGATTCATAACAACGAGAGGGGAGAGTGTGTCCACGTACCCTCGTAGACCGAAAGCGGAAGCGTTTAGTCAACGTGGTTGATGTAGTCGAACGTCTTCACGATCCAAGCAATCCAAGTACCGAACGTACGGCACCTCCGTGTTCAGCACACATTCAGCACGATGACATCCCTTGAGCTCTTGATCCAGTAGAGGGTCAAGGGAGAGTTCCGTCAGCACGACGGCATGGTGACGGTGTTGGTGATGTGATCCGCGCAGGACTTCGCCTAAGCACTATGATAATCTGACCGAGATGGTAAACTATGGAGGGGGGCACCGCACACGGCTAAGAAACAATTGTTGTGCCTTTGGGGTGCCCCCTGCCCACGTATATAAAGGAGGGGGGAGGAGAAGGCCGGCCCAAGGGGGGCGCGCCAAGAGGGGGGAGTCCTACTAGGACTCAGTTCCTAGTAGGATTCGCCCCCCTCCTTCCATCTAACAGAGAGGGGAAAGGGGAAAGGAGGGAGAGGGAGAAGGAAAGGGGGCTGAGGGAGTCCTAGATTAGGGGGTCCTCGGACAGCCGGACTATATCCTTTGGCCGGACTATTGGACTATGAAGATACAAGACTCAAGACTTCGACCCGTGTCCAGATGGGACTCTCCTTGACGTGGAAGGCAAGCTTGGCAATACGAATATGTAGATCTCCTCCCTTGTAACCGACTCTGTGTAACCCTAGCCCCCTCCAGTGTCTATATAAACCGGAGGGTTTAGTCCGAAGGACAACAACAATCATACCATAGGCTAGCTTCTAGGGTTTAGCCTCTACGATCTCGTGGTAGATCAACTCTTGTAATACTCATACCATCAAGATCAATCAAGCAGGAAGTAGGGTATTACCTCCATCGAGAGGGCCCGAACCTGGATAAACATTGTGTCCCCCGCCTCCTGTTACCATCCGCCTTAGACGCATAGTTCGGGACCCCCTACCCGAGATCCGCCGGTTTTGACACCGACATTGGTGCTTTCATTGAGAGTTCCACTGTGCCGTCACCGTAAGGCTTGATGGCTCCTTCGATCATCGGCAACGATGCGATCCAGGGTGAGGTTTTCCTCCCCGGACAGATCTTCATATTTGGCGGCTTCATACTGCGGGCCAATTCGCTTGACCATCTGGAGCAGATCGGAAGCTATGCCCCTGGCCATCAGGTAAGATTTGGAAACTTGAACTATACTGCCGACATCCGCGGAGACTTGATCTTCGACGGATTCGAGCCCATGTCAGGTGCGCCGCACAATCACGACGAGCATGACTTAGCTCTGTCGTCGGACAGTGTTCGGGAGATCACACCTGCAACTACTCCGGCTCTCAATCTAGAACAAATTGCGCCATCTGAGGACGGGTGGATGGACCCCGCTACGGAGGCCGCACACTCAGCGGCGATAGAGCCGAATACTGACTTCACCTCCTCCAAGACCCGTGTTGCCGAACCGTTGGATTCGTCCCCGGCCATGGACTCCGAGCCGCCTGCGTCCGTGCCTATCGAATCCGATTGGGCACCGATCATGGAGTTTACCTCCGCGGATATCTTTCAGCACTTGCCCCTTGGCGACGTGCTAAACTCATTGAGGTCTCTCTCCCTGTCCGGAGACCCTTGGACGAACTATGTCCGGCTAGAATGGGATGCGGACGACGAAGAAATTCGCTCCCCACCCACCACCTACTTAATAGCCACTGTCGACGATTTAACCGACATGCTCGATTTCGACTCTGAAGACATCGATGGTATGGACGACGATGCGGGAGAGGAACAGGAACCACCGCCCACAGGGCGCTGGATAGCCAATTCATCACACGATATATATATATGGTGGATACACCCAAAGAAAACAATGACAAGGAACGGAAGGATGCAACAAAGGATAGCTCCCTCGAGAAGCAACCAAAGCGACGGTGTAGGCGTCACTCCAAATCCCGCCTCGCCAAAAACAACGATAACAGCGCAAGAGAAAATAACACCCCAGTCGACTCCAGAGGAAACGACGACCACATTGACCCAGCGATAGAGCAGGATGAACTAGCGAACGGCGAACATAATACGGATCCGCTGTCCGAACACGACGACGCCGAGGATAAAGCTCATCAACCTCCCTCCGGAGAGGAAAACAGTCCGGACGAGGATGCACACATCATCCCGGAAAGGCACTTGGAACAAGAGAACCTCCGCAGAAGGCTTATTGCCACCGCAAGGAGTCTGAAGAAGCAGAAGCAAAGGCTTAAGGCCGCGCAGAATACGCTCAACAGTAGATGGAACAAAGTGCTCGACACTGAAGAAAAGTATGGTGGCAGTCGCCACACAAAGAGCTATCCAAAGCGCAAGCTGCTGCCCGAATTCGATGATGAGGCCTTAGAGCCCACACAACCGAAAAATAAAACGGCCGACCGGTCGGATTGACTACCTCGTGGCCGTGATAGGGTGGCTAACGAGGCCGCACATAAGTCAGCACACAATCCATGCGAGGACTCGCATCAAAAGGCCGGCGTGACCAGATCCATCTACGGATCTAGGAAGCGCGCTCCAGCGCATAATCAAAACCGGACACTACAATCGTCAGAACGCCATTACACATCCAAATTTAGGGGTGCCGCGCACCCCCTATGTTTCACCGATGAGGTGCTGGATCACGAATTTCCAGAGGGATTCAAAACCGTGAACATAGAGGCGTACGACGGAACAACAGACCTTGGGGTCCGGATTGAGGACTTCATCCTCCATATTCATATGGCTCGCGGAGACGACCTCCACGCCATCAAATACTTGCCCCTCAAGCTGAAAGGACCAGCTCGGCACTGGCTGAAGAGCCTCCCCGAAAATTCAATTGGAAGTTGGGAGGAGCTTGAGGATGCTTTTAGGGCCAACTTTCAAGGGACCTATGTCCGACCTCCGGATGCAGACGATTTAAGTCACATAATTCAATGGCCCGGAGAGTCAGCCGGAAAGCTTTGAAACAGATTCCTCACTAAGAAGAACCAAATCGTCGACTGCCCGGACGCCGAAGCCTTAGCAGCTTTCAAACACAGCGTCCGAGACGAATGGCTCGCTAGACACCTCGGCCAAGAAAAACCAAGGACAATGGCAGCCCTAACAAGCCTTATGACCCGCTTTTGCGCGGGCGAAGATAGCTGGCTGGCCCGTAGTAGCACCAGCGACCCAGACACATCTGAAGTCAGGGATGGTAATGGAAAACCACGACGCAGTAAAAGCAAGCGTCGGAATAACCAAGACAGCCCAGACAACACGGCGGTAAACGCCGGATTTAGGGGCTCTCGACCCGGTCAACGGAAAAAGCCTTTCAAAGGGAACAGAGATGGACCGTCCAACCTAAACAAGATTCTAGACCAATTATGTCAGATTCATGGCACCTCTGATAAACCTGCAAATCATACCCACAGAGAATGCTGGGTCTTCAAGCAGGCCGGCAAGTTAAACGCCGAACACAAGGTGAGGGATACACCAAGTGAAGACGAGGATGAGCCTCTCCAGCAAAGCACCGGGGGACAGAAAAAATTCCCACCAGAGGTCAAAACAGTGAACATGATTCACGTGACAAAGAGGAGAAGCAAACATACACTCCGCGACATACGTGCCGTAGAGCCCGTCACCCCTAAATTCAACCCTTGGTCGGCCTGCCCCATCACATTTGATCGCAGGGAACACCGGACAAGTATCCGGCACGGAGGATTGGCTTCCTTGGTGCTAGACCCAATTATCGACGGATACCATCTCACCCAAGTCCTCATGGATGGCGGCAGTAGTCTTAATCTGATATATCAGGACACAGTCTGCAAAATGGGGATAGACCCGACAAGAATCAGCCATAGTAATACTACCTTTAAAGGAGTAATACCAGGCACAGAGGCCCACTGTACGGGCTCTCTAGTACTAGAGGTTGTATTCGGTTCTCCCGACAACTTCCGAAGTGAAAAGTTAACCTTCGACATCGCTCCATTCCGAAGCGGCTATCAAGCACTACTCAGAAGAATAGCTTTCACTTGTTTTAATGCAGTACCGCATTACGCTTCCCTTAAGCTTAAGATGCTCGGTCCACGTGGCATCATCATAATTAGCGGAAATATTGAGCGTTCCTTGCGCGCGGAAGAACGTGTGGCGGCATTAGCAGCCGAACACTAAACGACCCCTCCAATCAGAATAAACGATCGATCGTCAAGACCGTGGACACGGCTAGACGAGTCCGGCGCATCACTAGCTGTAACAGCTTAGATAAACCTGAGATTGGTTTGACGGATATACCCCCATAGGCGGTACCAGGGGCTTCCCGCATGTAAAAGGACTACAGTTCGGCTCGACCTTACTTATCTTGATTTTTAATGGTTTATTGAGAAAAACCAATTTTTCGCACGACAACTTTCACCTAAGTTCTTCTCTTTTACAGATGGTAATTGTGCTACACCCTTCCAGGATACGGCACAATGGAGACACAGGCGTAGACGTGCAGCAGGGCCCCGCTCAAAGGTTTCTTTTTAGATTAAGACCCCGCGTAAACCTTTTTTACTGTCTCTTGTTGCTTCACATCCTCCGGATACTCAGCATAACCGAGAGCGATGCTGACGTTATTGGCATTTCGCCACGTCAGAATGATGCATGTACCTGGACACTCAACGATCATTATCAAGGGTGTTTTTCAGCCCAGTATATGTTGTGAAGACCGAATAACCTAGGGAGTGTTCGGCGTCGTGAGTTTGGCCTTATATGCATCAGCTCCGAATCATGTCTTTGGTCAAATGTTGGGTTTGCCCGGCTCCCACGTTTTGCTACCTTACGTTCCGCTCTATTGGCTAAAGTGGCACCGGGAGAACTACTGCGATTATGCCCTGGTTCATCCGGACGAGCACCTCAGTAGAGAAAGCCGAAAACTGACTATCATGATAAAGCGCGAGACTGGTCAACCACTCGATGACTTAGCGGAATCTTTTGGATTCCTCCGCATTAACGAAGGGCCGTTTCCCAGTCATGTATGTACGCGCCCCGTATTCGGATGAGCGTGGAGGTACCAGGGGCTATATAGTAGTCCCACTGTCAAACTCCTATGGTTAAGTGAAAGTGTTAAAGCAATATAGTCCGGTTGCCTCGTTCGCCGCGCTACCACCTCCTTCATGGACCAAGACGTTGGATCAAGTGTGAAGACGCGCTTTTGCGAACACCCCCGCATTATGTGCGTGGGGGCTGAAGCCGACGACTGCAAACTTTCAGGATATATATATATACTTACATAAACGACCGCACAGGAGGCATAATCATACTTTCAGGCAAAAGTATAAACACAGCCTTTATAATCCAAATAACATTGTTCTTACAATTGGGATACATGTCACTAGAACATGATACGCTTCGAGCACTGAGCCTCTATTAAACGAGCGCCTTCTAAGACTTCTTCAAAATAGTGCTCGGTCGATACCCGGCCTACCGCCAAACTCTGGGATGCAATAGCGGTGGCCTCCATCTCTGCCCAGTATGTCTTGACACGCGCAAGAGCCATCCGCGCACCCTCTATGCACGCCGACCTCTTCACAGCATCGATATGCGGCACAACACCAAGGAATTGTTGCACTATACCAAAATAACTATTCGGCCTCGGTCCCTCCGGCCAATGGTGATCCACGGCGGACCTCATAGCAAGTACGGACAACCTATGGAGCTCGGCCCACTCGGCCATTTGTTCATTTAACAGCAGCGGACGCGTTGGAGTGCGGAACTGTGACCAGAACAACCTTTCTACTACATGATCTTTCTGATCTTTGAAAAACTTGGTCGCATCAGCGGCACTCGCTGCTAAATCCAAGTACGCGTCTGCAGAACTCCATAATTTATCTAGAGGGGCATACTTTGGGTCTCCAAACCTCGTCCGCAACAAAAAGGGCTTCCCAGCCAAAATATCTCCAGCCTGACGGAGTTCCTCCTTCACCGCTCTGATTTGCGAGTGGGTTTCCTTGGCCGCTTCCATGGCCTCCTTCAGGTCCGCCGCCTTCGCTTGGCTTTCCTTTTCAAGAAGCTCATACTGGCCGGCGGCATCTTTCAGCTCAACAGCCATCTTGGCTATTTTCTCTTTGCTCTGGCAATGGGCAGCCTGTTCGGCTCTTAGCTCTTCGACCGCCTTTAGGGTGGCCGCATCACTCTTCCTGGCTTGTTCCTTGGCTCGGGCAAGTTCTGCCCGAAGGGTCTCCACGGCGACAACTCCATCTGCAGTCACAGCATATTACAGATACTAGCATCATGCTCCTCTTAATATGTATTGATCCTAGGAGAATACATACCCTGTGCCTCGTCAAGCCGCTTGTTTACAAGCACGATGTCGGCATCTGCCGCATCAAGTTGCTGCTTCAGTTCGGCAAACTCACCAGTCCGGCTAGCCACCGGACCCTCAGCCACCTCCACATGGAAGCAGCATGGTTATTACCTGGGACTATGATCCTCTATTTGCCGTCTTTTTCGACACCAACCAGAGTCACAGGGGCTACTATCTGCATAGGCCACACCTAGCGTGTGCGGTATCGTCAAAAAATATATATTACTTTACGTACCTCAAAGCCTTTCAGTAGACTCATAAAAGCTTCATGCAACCCTCTTTCGGCGGATGAAATCCTCTCAACCACCATACCCATTAGCGTACGATGCGTTTCTGAGATAGCCGCTTGCTCCAGAAGATTCATCAGTGCGCCTGGTCGCACACCGGACAGTTCCGGACTCTTTCTGTTGCTCTCCTTAGGAGCCGAATACCCCGGACTTTGGGTGGCCGAAGGTTTACCTTCTGGCCTTGGTGGATCAAGAGAAATCCTCCGTGACGACACCTCAGGCTCGCCCGCTTCACGAGGCGGGGAGGCACAGGGAGGTGTTTCGCACTCCATCATCTCCGGAAGAAGATCCCCCGAAGACGAACTCTGTCGAGAAGGGCTACGATCCGAACTACATGACACACGCCTCAGTTGTCCTTCTCGGAAATGAAGCAGGATATATTTACTATAAAGTACTTTCATTTACTTACAGCTCGGTAGAGGGCTGGTCCCCTTGCGGGTACTGTGCGGTAAGGATGCCCTCCGGGGTAGGACCCTCTCACAAAGGTTTCTTCCCTTGCTTGGAGACCATTACTTCCAAGTCTTCAGAGGCGATCCTCTTCCTTCCCTGGGGAGAGGGAATTTTAGATTCTTCCCCCCGGTTATCCTCCTTCGCGGAGGCACTAATTCCCCCGGTTTGGATGAATAGTGAGTGAGGCTTGCTCTCGGCTTCTTTGTTCCTCCCTTTATCTTCCCCTGATGGCGCTTGATAAGGCGCAAGCTCAAGCATCCTGGCTAGTACAGGATCCGGTGAGCCCTCGGGAAGGGGGGCCGGACACCTGATCATCTTCGCCTTTTTTTATCTAGTCCTGGTCAAAAGGCGACTTTTCAGAATGATGTTGTGATAAATTAAAAGACAACGTGTTTGGCCGCGGAATTACTTACTTGAGTGTCTGGACGATTGCAGCTCAGACCCGCATCCTCGGAGGTGTCCGGACACTCTATTTGTTATCCGAAGAACGATCTGTACATCTCTTTGAGCGTCATGCCGAAGAAGTGCTGAATAGTTCGCGGTCCTTCCGGGTTGAACTCCCACATACGGAGAGGTCGGCGTTTTCAAGGCAGGGCACGACGAACTAGCATGACTTGCATTACCTTAACAAGGCTGACATCTCTCTCGAGAAGATCTCGGGCGACTCTGCAATGTCGGCACATCATTTACTGGCCCCCAGTCCAGCCCCTTGTTGACCCATGACGCCAGTTGTGGCGGGCGGCTCGAGCGGAAGGTAGGGGCGGCTACCCACTTAGTACCCCGAGGTGCTGTGATATAAAACCACTCCCGTTGCCATAAACTGGACACCTCCAGGAAGGGACCCTTTGGCCATGGAACATCGGCGCCTTTGCTTATTACGGCACCTCTGCACTCTGCGTGTCGCCCCTCAATCATCTTCGGCTCCACATTGAAGGTCTTGAGCCATAAGCCGAAGTGTGGGGTAATGCGGAGGAAGGCTTCACACACGACGATGAACGACGAGATGTGAAGGATGGAATCCGGGGCCAGATCATGGAAATTAAGCCCGTAGTAGAACATGAGCCCTCTGACAAAGGGATCTAGACTAAAACCTAGCCCTCGGAGGAAGTGGGAGACGAATACGACACTCTCGCCAGGTTCGGGAGTGGGAATGACCTGCCCTCGAGCAGGCAGCCTGTGCGAGATTTCGCTGGTCAAATACCTAGCTTCTCTTAGCTTCTTGATGTCATCCTCTGTGACAGAGGAGGGCATCCACCGACCTTGAAGGTTGGATCCGGACATGATTGTAGGTCCGAAGCGCCTAGCCTGAGCCTTGGGTGTTGGAACTCGAGGTGGGGGAAGGATTCGATTGAGCGTGAGAAGAAGGGGACAGGCCTAGGCCCCTTTATAAAGAGGATGAATGTCAAGCGTCCTCCGCGTGGCCATTTGGGACTTGCCTAAAATCGAGGAGTCATACCAACAGGCACGATTGGGTTACCCGTCCCCGTATTGATGAGAATCCCGTGAAAAAAGGGACACGATCTCTGCTTCGACAGGACGTGCCAATAAAACCGCCTCACAACACGTGCAGTGGCAGGCTCGGAAAAATGGTTCGTCATGACCAGACCACGGCAGTACGTCACATTATGAAAATCTGTCAGCAGATTAGATTTGTGGAAATACTATTCTCTCTACGGTGGTATGTGGAATTAGTTTTGCAGAGCCGGACACTATCCTTGTGTTCAAAAACTTCTGTGGAGTATTCGGAGGAGGAACCCGCCTTGCAATGCCTGGTTCAGGGGCTACAGAGGGAGTCCTGGATTAGGGGGTCCTCGGACAGCCGGACTGTTGGACTATGAAGATACAAGACTCATGACTTCGACCCGTGTCCGGATGGGACTCTCCTTGACGTGGAAGGCAAGCTTGGCAATACGGATATGTAGGTCTCCTCCCTTGTAACCGACTCTGTGTGACCCTAGCCCCCTCCGGTGTCTATATAAACCGGAGGGCTTCGTCCGTAGGACAACAACAATCATACCATAGGCTAGCTTCTAGGGTTTAGCCTCTACGATCTCGTGGTAGATCAACTCTTGTAATACTCATATCATCAAGATCAATCAAGCAGGAAGTAGGGTATTACCTCCATCGAGAGGGCCCGAACCTGGGTAAACATTGTGTCCCCCGCCTCCTGTTACCATCCGCCTTAGACGCACAGTTCGGGACCCCCTACCCGAGATCCGCCGGTTTTGACACCGATAGGGGCCGCGCCCCCACCCCTTGTCCAATTCAGATTGGGCTTGGGGGCGCGCGCCACCTCTTGTGGCAGTGTCCCTCTCTCCACTATGGCCCAATAGGCCCATTAACTTTCCCGGGGGGTTCCGGTAACCTCCCGGTACTCCAAAAAATCCCCGATCTTCTTCGGAACCATTCCGGTGTCTGTATAACCTTCCAATATATCAATTTTTACCTGTCGACCATTTCGAGACTCCTCGTCATGTCCGTGATCTCATCCGGGACTCCGAACAAACTTCGGTCACGAAAACACATAACCCATAATACAAATCATCATCGAACGTTAAGCGTGCGGACCCTACGGGTTCGAGAACTATGTAGACATGACCGAGACACATCTCCGATCAATAACCAATAGCGAAACCTGGATGCTCATATTGGCTCCTACATATTCTACGAAGATCTTTCTCGGTCAAACCGCATAACAACATACGTTATTCCCTTTGTCATCGGTATGTTACTTGCCCAAGATTTGATCGTCGGTATCATCATACCTAGTTCAATCTTGTTACCGGCAAGTCTCTTTACTCATTCCGTAATGCATCATCACGTAACTAACTCATTAGTTACATTGCTTGCAAGGCTTATAGTGATGTGCATTACCAAGAGGGCCTCAGAGATACCTCTCCGATACACGGAGTGACAAATTCTAATCTCGATCTATGCCAACTCAACAAACACCTTCGGAGACACCTGTAGAGCATCTTTATAATCACCCAGTTACATTGTGACATTTGATAGCACACAAAGTGTTCCTCCGGTATTCGGAAGTTGCATAATCTCATAGTCAGAGGAATATGTATAAGTCATGAAGAAAGCAATAGCAATAAAACTAAACGATCATAATGCTAAGCTAACGGATGGGTCTTGTCCATCACATCATTCCCTAATGATGTGATCCCGTTGATCAAATGACAACACATGTCTATGGTCAGGAAAACCATCTTTTATTAACGAGCTAGTCAAGTAGAGGCATACTAGGGACACTCTGTTTGTCTATGTATTCACACATGTACTAATTTTTCGGTTAATACAATTCTAGCATGAATAATAAACATTTATCATGATATAAGGAAATATAAATAACAACTTTATTATTGCCTCTAGGGCATATTTCCTTCAGTATGAGGGTGTGAGTTATCCAACCTTCTAACCCTTTCTACGGTTGCCATGGGCCTCCTTTTATAGATCAAGGGGTCACCACAATGGCGAAATAGTCATTATGCACATATATGATAGCAAACAATGCTATCATACCTAACTCTGCGGGCTGACAGGGCGCATTAAATGCACTGCTTAGTGTCACATTGCTGGTTGCCCGGCAAGGCTTTCCGGGCTATCCTGCCAGCTCCGCACCTGCTTGCTTGACACGTCGCAGGACGGGTGTCGTCCGTGGGTTTTCTCTGTAAGGAGAGGCAGCCATGTGGCGAATGACTGCCACTCAGTAACTTTGCGGCTTGACACCGCACTGATCAACGACGTGGGTCGTGTTGGAGTGGTTGGTGAGGTGGTTTTGCCTCCGTGAGCCCCGGCAGGCCCTGCCTGGGCGCCTTGGTCTCTTGTTTCTGGGGGTGGCCCCTCCCCTTGTCGGGCTCGCCTGTCTGGCAAGGGAGGCTGTTCGCTTGGTGATATCCTGCTTCTTTGGTTTGGTCTTGGTCCCTCTGTTCTGCATGTTGGTCCTTCGAATCTCTTGATCCTTTGCACATCTTGGCTTGATCTTGGCTTGTCTGTGCACGAGTTAGGGGAAAATGCATACCCCTGTATATTTTCCCCGACATAAGCCCCCGGGCCTAAGCCACATGTGTCGCGTGGCATGTTGGGTTAGGCCCCAAACAGTGCGCGAACACGTGGCAAGAGAGGGTTGCGCATTCCGGTTACCCACGACGACTAGTCAATCCAACGTCTCTTTGCGCAATTACTGCGCATCATGGGGGCGTGGGACTGTTGCAGTTAAGGTAAAACAGTAACTTTCTGAAGCGTCGTGCTTTTGCCCCGCTTTTCCCCCTTAGGAGCAGGAAAAAGCGAGCAGCACGATTCACCTATCCCCCGCCCCGCTCCGCCATCTTCTTCCTCCGCAAGCCAAGCGATAGTTCCTCATCTCCTTCTCCCTTCCGCCGCCGCCCTCCACATCGAATCCTTTCTCTTTCCGTGCCGCTACCGTAGGAATGGGGAAGAAACCCACAGAAGAGAAAGCCGACGATCGCGCCGAAGGAGGCCGCCGCCGAGGGGAGCAAGAGGTCGGCGGAGCTGAACAAGAAGCAGAGCGAAGACGTCGTCTTCGTCCCATCCACCTTGAGCGGTCCTGTTCTCCAGGCGAGATATGGGTATTTGTGGGGGAGGCCCGTCGAGAAAGGGCATGAAGCGCCTGTGGTTTACGTGCCGGGGAAGGAAGAGCCGCTGAATTCTTATCACTTGTTCGCTGCTTACTTCATGTGCGGCCCCTGTCCCCCCTTCTCCGAGTTCTTCGAGGCAATCATGAACATCTATGGGTTCCACCTCCTTCACTTCACGCCAAATGCAATGGCGACCATGGCCATCTTCGCGCATTTGTGTGAGAATTTTGTCGGAGTGAAGCCCAATGTGGATCTGTCCGGCATTACTTTGTCCCGCGGGTGGAGAGCAAAGTCAACCGCTCCGGAATCATCAGCTGGATGCCGCGCATGGTGAGGAAGATTTGGAATTACCTCCCTGGGTACCAGCGCGAGAGGTGGGATGAAAGGAGAGGAGATTGGTGCTGGATCCAGGACAAGGAAGCCCCTGAGTTCTGTGGAAGCACGAAGGGCGTGCGTCGAGCGCGGCAAGATTGGAGGCTCAAAGGGCTCACTAAGGACAGGCTACGCCCGGCAATTAACAGGATTACCCGTTTGGCGGCTGTCGGGTTAACCATTGAGCATGTGGGGGCGGATTTCCTCCTCCGCCGCATCTCGTCGCTGCAGGAAAGGGACAGACCTGCGTGGCTGTACGGTGGCGTGGCATACAGGATGAGGCTGCTCCCGGGGTTGGCAATAACTTGTCAGTTTATGGTCATGCTTGGTTGTGCGACCAACTGTTTGGTCGCTTCGAGTTGTTCAAGCTCCCGGCAACCATCATCCCTCTGAACATCAATTCTGCCCAGGACCATATACTGAAGTGGATGCCGGACTACAATGCTGAAGGGGTATCGAGTACATGGCAGCTCCCCACTCTGGATGAAGAGCTCCAGTGGTCGAGCACCTTGGTGGAGAAGGCCACCAGGACTGAAGATGGGATTTATAAACGCACCTCTGCTGCGGAGGTGGCGTCTATCTTGAAGAGGGTCCAGGAGGACAAAGTTGCTCGCCGTGTGGAGATGGAGAAGGACGCGAAGGGCGGGAAGGGCAAAGGGAAGGCTGGGGACGGAAGCTCTTCCCAGGGCGGCAGCGAGGCGCAAGCCATAGAAGATGCTGCCGGGGAAGAGCTTGCCAGGGATAACTTTGTCGGGCTAGATGCCCTAGCCACGGCGGCAACGGAGCTTCAGGAGGGGGAGGAGGAGGAGAAGAAGGACGCGGTGGTGGCCCCTGACGAAGAGTGGCTTGCAGCCGGACCGCAAGCCCCCGCACCGGACCCAGATCAGCGCACCCGCAGGCATGCTGCAGCCCGAGGGGCGGCGACCTCCAACCCAGCGCTAGCCACCAAGAGGGTGAAGAAGACCTCCACCAAGTCTACCAAGGTAGAGGTGGCGTATTGTTAATCCCCTCGCCTTGCTCAGGCCAAGGCCCCCTCCACCAAACGGTCGGCGGCTGCGGATGCGGAATCCAGCCCCTGCTCCGGCTGGAGCTCCTCGCAAAGCTCGTCTTCACTGGAGCTCTTGATGTCACGGCAGGAACCGAAGCTGTCGGGGAGTTCTGCCATTCCGTCTTTGAAGAGGGAACGGAAGTCCCCAACTCCCGTGGAATTTAACTTGAACTCCATGCTCATCGCGGAAGAGTATGGGAGATTTCCCTCTGTAGTAGATATCTCTTACGCAGGCTTGAATGCTTTTACTAACCTCTTGTTCTTGTTGTTGCCGGCAGGGAGGTGGAGGAGGACACCGAGACCCTCATCCACCATTCCCGGAAGAGGCTTCGGCGTCTTGGGTCATTGAAGGGCGTGGAGGGCTCGGTCTTGGCGGGGGAGGATGCAGAAGCCCCAGTATCGAGCCCCCAGTCCAGCCCTCGGCCCGAGAGCAGAGACTTGGTCCCATCCACCGGGGGTGACGGGGACGGTCTTCCTGTCTCCCCCGATGGAGGAGGAGGCGAGATGGCATAGGGGGAGCCCCTCCTGGAGGGGCATGCTTCCCTTGTCGCTCGACCAAAGAAGTCGCCGTGGAATCTTCCGCGGCAGAGGCAGCACAGAAGGCCGCCGAGCCTACCCTGGTAGTGGACGAAGCCCTTGACCCAACAATGGTTGTTGCCGGGGAGACAGAGACTTCTGCCCGGCACACCTCTCCAGGTACCTTATTAAATTATTCCTTTTCTTCATATTCTGATTGTTTCTGTTGACTTTTCCACTTGCTTGAGACTTCCGTTTCTTCATTATTTACAGGCCCTTCCATATGCAGCCCCTCAAACTGAGTAACTAGATCTGCTGGAGGTGGTGGCTGACATAGGGTGGGCTGCCGTGGATGAAGCTGCAGAGCTCGCAGTTGCCGAGGGACAGGATCTCGCTGCCGGGGAAGCACGGGGCTCCTTGGCAGTGGTGGAGCACTCGCTGGAGGACGCCCCAGTAGAGGAAGTAGTTATCGAGGCAAAGATTCCTCTTCAAACCATGGGCCCACTCCCCTCTTCCAGGGTCGTCTCGGAGGCCCCGCCGTCTTCTTCAAACATGCTGGCTATGGTGCTGTCGTTGCCCAACATTGGAGCCCCCGGCCCGTCCTTGACGGACGCGGAGCTTGATGAAGAGCTTCAGCGCTTCCTGGCTCCGCTGTCCCTGGGAGCCGGGGAGGACGATGACTCAGCTGCTATCACAATGGACTTGTCGTTCATGGAGTCCATAGCGGTGGGTGTCGGATGTGGGGTTTCGGCAAACCCTTGAGGTTCAAACACTGGGGTGCGCGCGAAGTCTTTCCCTCCTACCGATCTACGTCCTAGCTCGCAAAGATCCCGCGGACGACCTCGACGAACTCGCAACACAGAGAGACACGAGGTTTATACTGGTTCGGGCCACCGTTGTGGTGTAATACCCTACTCCAGTGTGGTGGTGGTGAATTGCCTCTTGGGCTGATGATGAACAGTACAAGGGAAGAACAGCCTCCTGAGGTTGAGGTGTTCTTGTGGCTAGGCTCTCGATCGGGTTGGATCAAGCTAAGATGATATGCCTCTACTATGGTGGCTAGCTCTACTTATATAGGCCCTGGTCCTCTTCCCAAATATCGAGAGGGAAGGGAGACAACAATGGCGGGCAAATTCGAAGGGGGACAGCTAGTACAAGATATCATGACAAAAGAGGTCTTCGCGTGCGAAAAGCTCTGGTGGTGACGCCATCTTGGGCTCCACGATGACCTCCGTCTTGCCGTCCTCCTGGTCTTGGTCTCGTTGCACCAATATAGCAACCTTTGCCTGATGCCTCGGTACTCTTCGCCTGCGCTGGCCTCCTTAGCACCAAAGAAAAAATAAGGACACTGCGCACGCTGGCGCCCGCCTGGTGCCGTTCGTCATGGCTCACGTCACGAGAGCCTCGTGAGGTTTTGCCCCGCCTTGATATCTCCGCTCCTCACGAGCCTGCCTGGTTAGGCTACTCCAGAGGAGGTCTTGCGTCGTCCGCCTCGCGAGGCTTGGACCCTCGCGAGGGTCTTGGATGCCTTGTTGATGAAGATGGGCCGTACGACCTACTGGCTGAGCCACGCTGTGGGCCGCAGGCAGGCAAGTCTGGGGACCCCCGTTCCCAGAACGCCGATAGTAGCCCCCGGGCCCAAGGTGCGCTCGGGCTTGGCTTCGCGGTGAAGCTAAGGGTCAAGTTCGGAGCACCGCGGGCCCCAAAAGCCTGCGGCCTCGGTTGACGCATGGCGGTTGATTGGACATGGGCGTCTCCGCTTCCCCATGCTGCCTCGGCGACTGCATGACTTGACAAGTCCCTGCGACATGCAAGGAAAACCATCATTACATGCGATCGTGGGAGACGCCGGCTGGCCTTCTCTTGCTATAAATGGGGAGTGGGGCGGAGCCCCCGCTGCTCATCTCTTCCTCGCTTGCTTGCTTCTTCTTTGCTTCATTGCTCACAGTGCCTCCGATGGCGCCACGAAGGAAGTTCTCTGCCGCCGAGAAGGGGAAGGCCCCTCGCGAGGGCCTCGGTTCCCCGGCGTCCAAGCGCGGACGCAGCCGTCCCCGCAAGCACGCCGCGACCCCCGCCGGGGCCCACCGTCGAGGCGGCGCCGCGGCACGCGGAGGGGATCGTCCCAACCATGGCGGTCCAGTTGATGAGGGGAGGCGTGCTATGGCGGTGTGGCCTCCTCGTCCGTGCTTCCACACGGCGGAGGTGTCGCCGGAGTTTGTCGTCTGGTCGGAGAACCCGGCCGGCAACTGGCTCCAACTTCCGTGATTCTTCGCTGGTGAACTGCCAGCCTCTGGTCCAGGCGGACTCTGGCTGCAGGCGGATGGCTACTGCAGCAAGGCCTCTTGGGTTGCGGTCGAGACTTCCGCCGCAGGCAACATAGCCCTGGCCCGCGGCTGGCAGACGTTCGCCCGCGCGCGCGGCCTGGGCCGGCGGTGCACGCTCCACTTCAAGTATGACGGTGGATCGACCCTCTATGTGAGGGTGTTCGGGGAAGATGGTCGCCGCGCCGGGTGCTGCCCCGAGACGAACAACGATGAGGAGGTGCTCGGCCTTGGTGATGGTCGCGACCAGGATGAGGGCGAGCCTGCCCTCGGCGGCGACCGCGTCTCCTCCAGCTACGGTGGCTCTTCCTCCGGTGATAGCTCCAGCAGCGGTGGCTACGACCAGCTGCCGCGCCCGCTTCGAAGGAGGCAGCGGGTCATCTCGTCGTCGCGCCTCCGTGAAGCGCGAGGAGGGGTCTGGCTAGGCTCGGGGCGTCGCTGAGGGCCTGCCTCCGCGGATTGCTCCAACGCCGCTTTGTTTAGCTTTTTCTTTTTCCTGCATCAGAAAACGAAACCAGTATGGGCCCAGAGGGGCGTGTATCGAACTGTGGTTCTTTGGTTAATGCACTGTGCGTGTTATTCCCATGCCGTGTTGTTATTTTACGCAAAGATAACTTAACCTAGCGCGTTTGGGACGCCCTTTCCCTCACGAGGTGTCTGCGTTGCTCAGAAACTGCAAAAAAAATCGTTAGGGGGTGCACTAAAGGACCTGCCGTCCACCCAAGCCTTGATTTGGCGCTTTGTATCGCGGTACCCGAGAGGCACGGATTAAGAGAGATGTGCCAGCTTTCAGGCTCGAACGAGGGTGGCTCGCGAGAAGGCAGAGAGAAGAAAAATGCTCGCGCGAGAAGGCAGAGAGAAGAAAAATGCTCGCGAGGGCACCTGCCTAGCCCCCTTGCGAGGCATGCGAGAGAGAGAACATGAGCAAACCAGAGCCGAAAAATGCGGTAAAAGGCTAGGGAATCAAATCAGCAACGAACACCAAGAGCAACTTCGATTAAGGAAAAGCGAGCCAACTACGGAAAGCAAATGAAAAGCCGCGTCCGGCACCTAATCTAGTCTTCAAGTCTTCTCACCAGCGCGGAGCTAAGTGCTGTCCACTAGGCATGGGAGGGAGCCCAAGGGCCTGAGGCCGGCGCTCCTGAGACTCCGGGGCGTGTACAGCCCCAACTCATTATTACGTGAGAGTGACACGGGCGGCGATTCTTCACAGGCACCGGGGCTTCTTCACAGGCTCTGGGCCTTTCTTCCCAGGCTCTGGGCCTTGCTTCATGGGTAGAACTTCCTGAGGTGCTGGATGTTCCAGGCGTTTTGGATAGGTGTCCCTTCTTGCGTCTCCAGGCGCACGACGCCAGGCCTGGAGATGTGGACGGCCCTGAACGGGCCCTCCCACGTGGGCGAAAGCTTGTGCAGCCCTTCCCTGGAGAGGACCCGCCTCAGGGCCAGGTCACCCGTCTTGAGCGTCCTGGACCGAATGTTGCGGCAGTGGTAACGCTGCAGCGCTTGCTGGTACCTTGCCGCCCTTAATGCAGCTTCGAAACGATGTTCCTCCCCCAGCACGAGATCCATCCCCCGCATGGCGCCCTGCTGCATTTCGTCGAACGCCAGAAGCCGCGCGGAGTGATGCTTGACTTCGTGAGGGAGGACTGCTTCGGCTCCGTAGACGAGGAAGAACGGAGTTTCGCCTGTTGGCTTGGTAGCTATGGTGCGGATGGACCACAACACGCACTGGAGCTCATCGTGCCAGCCCCTGCCGTAGGCCTCCAGCTTCTTCTTGAAGGTTCTGGTCTTGAGGCCCCTTAGGACCTCAGTGTTGGCGCGTTCAGCCTGACCATTGCTCCTGGGGTGGGCCACCGAAGCGTAGCAGATCTACGTTCCAAGGTTAGCACAGTAGGTTTTGAAGAGGTTACTAGTAAACTGCGAGCCGTTATTTGTGATGATGCGGTTGGGGACCCCGAAGCGGCTCACGAGGCCCTTGATGAACTTGACAGCAGAGCCGGCTGGAATGGTACGGACGGCTTCCACTTCCGCCCACTTGGTGAACTTGTCGATGGCGACGTAGAGAGAGCGGTAGCCCCCTGGCGCTCGGGGGGACGGGCCTAGGATGTCCAGCCCCCAGACCGCGAACGGCCATGTGAGCGGAATGGTTTGGAGGCCCTGAGCAGGCTGATGGATTTGCTTGGTGTGGAATTGGCAAGCTTCGCAGGACTTCACCAGCTCGGCTGCATCGTTGAGTGCTGTAAGCCAGTAGAATCCGCTGCGGAACACCTTGCCGACGAGGGTCCGTGACGATGAGTGGTGTACACAGTCCCCGCCGTGTATGTCAATCAGCAACTCCCTTCCTTGATTACTGGATATGCAGCACAGCGTGACATCGTTTGGCCATTTCCTATATAACTCACCGTCTTGGATACAGTATACCGTGGCTTGCCGTGCCACGCGCTCCGCGTCCTCTTCCATCTCCGGCAGCGTCCCGTGCGTCAGGTACTCCTTGAACTCCTTGGTCCAGCATTCCTCCTGGGGCTCGAGCGCCAAGAGTAGCCGAGCTCCTAAGGTCGGGCCACAGGCCGGGGCTCCTGTGGTTGGAGGCTGTGGGAGCTCCTCCCGAGGCTGAGTCATGCTCGAAAGAGGTGGCGTAGCTGATGGCTTGAAGAGCCGCTCCTCGAAGACACCGGGCTCTTGCGGTTGCCGCTTGGACGCTCTCTTGGCGATGTCGTCGGCTTCCTTGTTGGTGCCCCAGGGCATGTGCTGTAGCTCAAGGCCCAAGAACTGTTTTTCCATCTTGCGCACCTCCGCGAGGTAGGCCTCCATATGCTTGTCCTTCAGCTCGTACACCTTGTTGGAGAAGTTGACGAGGAGTTGCGAGTCGCCTTTGATGGTTAAGCGCTTCACCCCTAAAGCCGCTGCAGCCTTCAGGCCAGCTATGAGGCCTTCATATTCTGCGATATTGTTCGAGACCTTCTCGCCGTGCTGAAAACAGAGTTGCACGGCGTAGTAGAGCTTGTCCTGAGTGGGCGAGATGAGCACTGCTCCAGCCCCCGCACCCTGGTGCGTGAAGGCGCCATCGAAATACATGACCAGCCGTCTGGTGCCTCGCTTCCTGGGGAGGTGGACCGGTCTTCTCCTTCCAAAAGAGCCGGGGCATCTGTCCATTCTGCCACAAAATCGGCGAGAGCGGCTCCCTTGATGACCCTGGTAGTGCTGAACTCTAGCTGGAATGCTTGCAACTCGATGTTCCACTCAGCAACCCTTCTGGCTGAGTTAGGGCTCCTGAGTACCCTCTCCAATGGGTAGGCTGAGACAACCTTGATGGGGTGGCCCTGGAAGTAGTGCTGCAGCTTGCGCGAGGCCACCAAGAGTGCGAGCAGGAGCTTTTGCGGCATGGGGTAGCGCGCCCTCGCGTCCCGCAGTACGGTGCTGACGAAGTACACCGGGTGCTCGACGAGGGCTGGCACACTGTCGAGGCTCAGGTCCTGCGGAGATTGTGGCATATCCTGAGGTGGTGGGTTTCCTGAGACCTGACCGTCCTCAGGAGCTTCTGCGATGTTGCCCTGCTGAGCTTGGTCTTCCGTCGCCGATGGCCTTGCTGCGCCTTCCTGTCCCCGCGATGCATCAGCTCTGGTTTGGCACGGCACACCCTTGTCTTGGCGCTCCTCCCGAACCGCCACCAGCGCCGCGCTGGCGGAGTACGGTGTGGCGGAAAGGTAGAGCACCAGAGGCTCGGGAGGCCGCGGTGCCACCATCACCGGAGGGCTGGTGAGGTATTTCTTGAGGTCTTGGAAGGCTCGGTCGGCCTCCGGGGTCCACTCGAATGGGCCCTTCTTCTTCATGAGCTTAAAGAAGGGTAAGGCGCGCTCGCCTATCTTGGAGATGAAACGCCCTAACGCGGTCACCCGCCCCGCTAGCTTCTGCATCTCCTTGAGGGTCTGTGGTGGGCTCATGTCTTCGATGGCCTTGATCTTCTCTGGGTTCGCCTCGATCCCTCTGTGGGATACGAGGAACCCCAGTAGCTTGCCGGAGGGGACGCCAAACACGCACTTCTCCGGGTTAAGCCTCAAGTTCACTTGGCGCAAGCTCTCGAAGGTCTCCTCCAAGTCTTGAATCAATGTCCTCGCCTCGCGAGATTTGACCACTATGTCATCAACGTAGGCCTCTGTGTTTCTGCCGAGCTGCCGCCCCAAGGCGATGTGCATCAACCGTTGAAAGGTTGCGCCCGCGTTGCGCAGCCCGAAGGGCATGCAGGTGTAGCAATACACCCTGCATGGTGTCAGGAAGGCTGTCTTCTCCACATCCTCCACCGCCATCTTGATTCGGTGGTATCCTGAGAATGCATCCAGGAAACATAGCAAGTCGCACTCGGCGGTGGAGTCGACAATTTGATCGATGCGTGGAAGCGGGAACGGATCTTAGGGGCAAGCTTTGTTAAGGTTGGTGAAGTCGACGCACATCCGTTCCTTC
Organism: Triticum aestivum; assembly: GCF_018294505.1. Taxonomy (NCBI): domain Eukaryota; kingdom Viridiplantae; phylum Streptophyta; class Magnoliopsida; order Poales; family Poaceae; genus Triticum; species Triticum aestivum. Next base: position 299,021,274 of record NC_057805.1, on the reverse strand, counting down.
CCGCCTTTCTTCGGTACATTGGGGAACACCCTTAGATGATGCTGGATCACCTCTCTCGGGACCCCTACCAGCTGATTGGGCTCCCACGCGAATATCTCCTTGTTCACGTGCAAAAACCTCACCAAAGCTTCTTCTTGTCCCGGGTCAAGGCCGGTTCCTATGGTGAAGGTGGCTCTTGAAGACCCGTCCTCGTTGACCAGCACCTTCTTGGTCTCCGCCTTGTCTTGAGTGAACAGCTGTTTCTTCTTGGTGGGCGCGGTCTCCTTGGCCTCGGGCGTACCGGCGCCGGCTGGCTGTGCTGCTGCCGCGGTCTTGAAGGCGAGCCTGATCGCCGTCACGGCCTCCTTAGTGTCCCCTTGATGGTGAGGATGCCCTTGCTCCCTGGCATCTTCATGAGGTTGTAGGCCGGGTGAGTCGCCGCCATGAACTGAGCGAGAGCCGGGTACCCGAGGATGGCATTGTATGGGAGACCGATGCAGGCAATGTCGAAGTCCACCAACTCAGTGCGGTAGTTGTCGCGTGTGCAGAAGGTGACAGGGAGGCGGATTTGCCCGAGAGAGTGGGCAGCTCCACCACCCACTCCCGAAAAGGGCTTGCTGAGGTTGAGCCACTCGAGCGGCACGTGGAGAAGGCTGAAGGCTTCTACGGAGAGCAAGTTGAGGCCGGCGCCGCCGTCAATGAGGGTTTTGGTGACGGCCATGTTGCAGATGGTGGGCGTGCAGAGCATCGGGAGCATGCCGGAGCCGGTGGTGGAGCCGGGGTGGTCTTCTGAGCCGAAGGTGAGGTCGGCCTCTGGGGCAGCCCAACCTGGCGGAGCCCCCGAGTGCTTGGAGACGGCCTCGATCTGACGGAGGAACGGTTTGACGTGGTGATCTGACGGCGGTGCTTGGGAGCCACCCAGCAGTGCCGCGACTGCGTGGTGCGCCGGCACCGCGTAGCACACGGTGAAGAGGTTGCAGAGTTCCCCCCAGGATGCCACCGTGGATCCCGGGAGGTTGAGCAGCCAGGCGCGCAGCTCACCGGCGAGGGCCATGGGGAACCAGTTGGCCATTATCTTGTCGTCGCCTCCGGCTTCAAGGACGGCCTCCTTGTACACCAACAGGAACGGCGCCGGGTCTGCCGCGCCGTCGTAACGCGGCGGCATCTCCGGCTTGAACTTGGTTGGCCACTGCACTCGCCGCAGGGCGGGGGCCAGGGCTCGATACCCAGACTCCCTGCTACTGGCGCCGGCCGCGGAGGCGGGCGGCGGGGCAACTGCCATGGGAGCGTAGTGCGGCGGTACGAGGCGCAGGTGGTGGAGAGGAGCTCCGACGCACCCCTACCTGGCGCGCCAAATGTCGGATGTGGGGTTCCGGCAAACCCTTGAGGTTCGAACACTAGGGTGCGCGCGAAGTCTTTCCCTCCTACCGATCTACGCCCTAGCTTGCAAAGATCTCGTAGACGAACTCGACGAACTCGCAACATAGAGAGACACGAGGTTTATACTGGTTCGGGCCACTGTTGTGGTGTAATACCCTACTCCAGTGTGGTGGTGGTGGATTGCCTCTTGGGCTGATGATGAACGTTACAAGGGAAGAACATCCTCCTGAGGTTGAGGTGTTCTTGTGGCTAGGCTCTCGATCGGGTTGGATCAAGCTAAGATGATATGCCTCTACTATGGTGGCTAGCTCTACTTATATAGGCCCTGGTCCTCTTCCCAAATATCGAGCGGGAAGGGAGCCAACAACGGCGGGCAAATTCGAAGGGGGACAGCTAGTACAAGCTATCTTGACAAAAGCGGTCTTCGCCTGCGAAAAGCTCTGGTGGTGACGCCGTCTTGGGCTCCACGATGACCTCCGTCTTGCCGTCCTCCTGGTCTTGGTCTCGTTGCACCAATATAGCAACCTTTGCCTGATGCCTCGGTACTCTTCGCCTGCGCTGGCCTCCTTAGCACCAAAGAGGAAATAAGGACACTGTGCGCGCTGGCGCCCGCCTGGTGCCGTTCGTCATGGCTCACGTCACGAGAGCCTCGTGAGGTTTTGCCCCGCCTTGATATCTCCGCTCCTCGCGAGCCTGCCTGGTTAGGCTACTCCAGAGGAGGTCTTGCGTCGTCCGCCTCGCGAGGCTTGGACCCTCGCGAGGGTCTTGGATGCCTTGTTGATGAAGATGGGTCGTACGGCCTGCTGGCTTAGCCACGCTGTGGGCCGCACGCAGGCAAGTCTGGGGACGCCCCATTCCCAGAACGCCAACAGCGGGCGTGAAGGAAATGCAGGCCCGGCACCATCAGAAGTGGCAGGAGCTCAAGGAGCGGCATGAGTCCACTGGCAAGATGGACCAGAAACTGAAGGACAAGTGCTTGGAGCTGCGTGAATGGCACAGCAAGCAGTTCAAGCGCTCATGAGGCAGCATGAGACCCTCCAGATGACGAGGGAGGATGTCATGGCTTGGGAGGCGCGTCTGGTGGACCACAAGGCATCCCTGGACACCAGGGAGCAAGAGATCTCCCTCCGGGAGGAGAGACTCGAAGCCACCCTCTGCGCCAAGGATGTGGACCTGGAGGCCCTTGTACGGCAGCATACCAAGGAGTTGGAGGACAAGCATGGACCTGCCCTGGATGCTCTTGTCGCTGATCATGCTGCCCGGTTGAAGAAGCACATCAAAGATCTGGACGTCGCGTCTGCCGCCAAGACTGAGCTTGACCGGCAGGTGGCTAAGCTGAATGAAGATCTTGCTGGGAGCACCAAAGAGGTGGAGGCGCTTAAAAAGAAAGCGCGGCAGGCGGAGATCCACTTGGATGATGCACAGTCGCAACTCGCCTCCAAGAACCAGAGCCTTGATGTAGCCAACGGCAACATCACAGACATGAAGGTGAGGATTGGCTTGCTGGAGCGATCGGCGGAGTCCCCTGAGTCCCGCCAGCAGTTGCTATCCAAGGACCTGGAAACCACTAGGCGTCTCTGGCAAGATGTAGAGGAAAAGTTGAAGAACCAGGTCGACATGAGTAACCTCTAGATCAAAAGCCTGGTCGACATTGCCGAGCGTGTTGGTGCCCAGGTTACGGCGATGGGTATGGACGGCCCAGTTTACTCCGCCAGAAAGCAGGAGGTCCCAAGCGTCAAACTTGGCTCTTCTTTAATGAGCTGATCGAGAAGCTGGAAGCAGATGAAGACGGGAGGGTCGAGCGCTTCATCACCGAGTCCCAGAGGCTTGCCCACGATGCCCTCTTCATGGTATTGAGCAATATCGCTTGCCGTCACCTGAACCTCGACCTCGACGACGGATTCAAGAGGCTGCCAGCGGGTGCCGACGTTGCTGCCGCCAAGGAGAAAGCTGCCCTCTGGGCCTACAGGTTTCTTCAAGTTTGAACTATTCCACCTGGCCGTCAGGCCAAGTATTCGGCCGCTGTCTTTTCTGCAGGGCCCTGTAATGAAACATGACATATATTTTGCGCTTAGTTATCTCTAGTATTTGCGTGAAACTGATATTTCTAGCTGGATCATTAAATGCGTGTTTATCCCTTTGAGCTCTATATGTTCGCGCTCGTATGATCAATACCCATATATCCTCTGGATGCCTGCTGATATCATATTGCCGCGATTGTTGTAAGGGTCCAGCCCTTAACAGTCATCTTGGCGTGGATGCGTCTCGGCAGGTTTTTCCTAGGTAGCTCTCGATGCAGCCTCTCGACCTATGAGCATGGCTCTGGACAGGACGATGGTGCGATCAAAGAAACTAGCCAAGGTTCCATCGCATGAGGGATTTCACGATACGAACGTTCACCAGAGTTAAGGTATAAAATGGCTGTAAAATCTTGGAACATATGAACAGGACATGATAACATAAACTTAGCTTTCATCTAGAGCTTCGCCCTTCTCTGCCAGGTCACGCACGTCGGGAGCGCCCACGGCATTTGGAGGGACGGGAGCCAATCAGATGGTTTCTTCGCTCCCAGCAGGGACCGATTAGCATTCTTGTGGCTGGCGGGTATCGGGGCGTAGTGTTAGGCTCTTCTGGTCCCCCTTTTTCTCCTTTCCTTTTGAGTCAGTCCGGCGGTTGCCGTTGCACGGGTCATGCCGGTGCAAGCAGCCTCACCGAAGTGCGCTTGCCGGGACGTCTGCTGACAGACTCATACCAGCGCTTTGCTCAGGTTCGCCCAAGATGGGGGGAATACTGAACCGAGCGTCGCGCGATAATTGTCGACGTCGACGACACTGGGTCAAGGCAATTCGACTGCCGACGAATGATGAGGGCGGGGAGGAGGGAGTTCTTGCCCGCACTTCTTATGCCCTTTTTTGAATAGCGCCCTAATGGTGGGTACGCCCTATGGGCCGTCGAGGCAGACGTACCACCACCAGGGGCAGTTCTCGCCGCTGCCATGGCTACGGCGAAGTGTAGAGACCAATGATGTAGCGCAGGGATGATCCCACTTTGCTGCTGTGTCTTCGTGTGCGCCATGATTGATGGCGTCGCCGAAGATGAAAATGGTGATGAAGTCGACGCGCTACGCACGCCTTCAGATTCGCACGCGAGCCCCCTACCTGGTGCGCCAAAGATGTCGCAGGAAACCACGGACACCTATGGGACCAGGAGGCCCCTTTGCTGGTTCCGCAGGGGGGCGACGCATTGCACAAAGAGCAGACGAGCATGGGGCAGCACGGCAGGCGATCACACAGGCAATTTACCCAGGTTCGGTCTGCCGCGAGGCGTAAAACCCTACTCCTGCTTTGGTGGATTGATGGTGGAAAATGTGGTGGTGGGCGTAGTACACTTGCCCGACAGGGGTTGCCTTGGGGCAGCAGCGACTACGCGCGTATGAGGGTGTGAGTTATCCAACCTTCTAACCCATTCTACGGTTGCCATGGGCCTCCTTTTATAGATAAAGGGGTCACCACAATGGCAAAGTAGTCATTATTCACTTATTTGATAGCAAACAGTGCAATCATACCTAACTCTTTGGGCTGACAGGGCACATTAAATGCACGCTTAGTGTCACATCACAGGTTGCCCGGCAAGGCTTGCCGGGCTATCTTGCTAGCTCCGCACCTGCTTGCTTGACACGTCGCAGGACGGGTGTTGTCTGTGGGTTTTCTCTGTAAGGAGAGGCAGCCATGTGGCGAATGACTGCCACTTAGTAAGTTTGCGGCTTGACACCGCGACGTGGGTCGTGTTGGAGTTGTTGGTGAGGTGGTTTTGCCTCTGTGAGCCCCGGCAGGCCCTGCCGGGGCGCCTTGGTCGCTTGCTTCTGGGGGTGGTGATACGTCTCCAACGTATCTATAATTATTGATTGTTCCATGCTATTATATGATCTGTTTTGGATGTTTAATGGGCTTTAATATGCTCTTTTATATTATTTTTGCGACTAACCTATTAACCGGAGGCCCGGTGCCAGTTGCTGTTTTTTTGCCTATTTCAGTGTTTCGCAGAAAAGGAATATCAAACGCAATCCAAACGGAACGAAACCTTCGTGAGGATCTTTCTTGGAACAAACGCAATCCAGGAGACTTGGAGTGGAAGTCAGAGACGCAACGAGGCGGCCACAAGGCAGGAGGGCGCGCCTAGGGGGGTAGGCGCGCCCCCACCCTCGTGGGCCCCTCGTAGCGCCACCGACCTACTTCTTTTGCCTATATATACTCTTATACCCTGAAAACAACCAGGAGAGCCACGAAACCACTTTTCCACCGTCGCAACCTTCTGTACCCGTGAGATCCCATCTTTGGGTCTTTTCCGGCGATCTGCCGGAGGGGGATTCGATCACGGAGGGCTTCTACATCAACACCATAGCCTCTCCGATGATGTGTGAGTATTTTACCACAGACCTTCGGGTCCATAGTTATTAGCTAGATGGCTTCTTCTCTCTCTTTGGTTCTCAATACAAAGTTCTCCTCGATGTTCTTGGAGATCTAATCGATGTAATACTTTTTGTGGTCTGTTTGCCGAGATCCGATGAATTGTGGGTTTATGATCAAGATTATCTATGAACAGTATTTGATTCTTCTCTGAATTCTTATATGCATGATTTGATATCTTTTCAAGTCTCTTCGAATTATCAGTTTAGTTTGGCCTACTAGATTGATCTTTCTTGCAATGGGAGAAGTGCTTAGCTTTGGGTTCAATCTTGCGGTGTACTTTCCCAGTGACAGCAGGGGCAGCAAGGCACGTATTGTATTGTTGCCATCGAGGATAAAAAGATGGGGTTTATATCATATTGCTTGAGTTTATCCCTCCACATCATGTCATCTTGCCTAATGTGTTACTCTGTTCTTATGAACTTAATACTCTCAATGCATGCTGGATAGCGGTCGATGTGTGGAGCAATAGTAGTAGATGCAGAATCGTTTCAGTCTACTTGACACGGACGTGATTCCTATGTTCATGATCATGCCTAGATATTCTCATAACTATGCACTTTTCTATCAATTGCTCGGCAGTAATTTGTTCACCCACTGTAATATATGCTATCTTGAGAGAAGCCACTAGTGAAACCTATGGCCCCCGGGTCTATTTTACATCATATAAGTTTCCGATCTATAATTCTAGTTTACTATTTGTTTATTTTGCAATCTTTACTTTCCAATCTATACAACAAAAATACCAAAAATATTTATCTTATTATCTTTATCAGATCTCACTTTTGCATGTGGCCGTGAAGGGATTGACAACCCCTTTATCGCGTTGGTTGCAAGGTTCTTGATTGTTTGTGCAGGTACTAGGCGACTTGTGTGTAGTCTCCTACTGGATTGATACCTTGGTTCTCAAAAACTGAGGGAAATACTTACGCTACTTTGCTGCATCACCCTCTCTTCAAGGGAAAACCAACGCATGCTCAAGAGGTGGCAAGAAGGATTTCTGGCACCGTTGCGGGGGAGATCTACGCTCAAGTCAAGACATACCAAGTACCCATCACAAACTCTTCTCCCTCGCATTACATTATTTGCCATTTGCCTCTCGTTTTCCTCTCCCCCCACTTCACCTTTGCCGTTTTATTCGCCCTTTTTCGTTCGTCTCTTTTCGCTTGCTTCTTGTGTGCTTGTGTGTTGGATTGATTGTTTGTCACGATGGCTCAAGATAATACTAAATTATGTGACTTCTCCAATACCAATAACAATGATTTTATTAGCACTCCAATTGCTCCTATTACCGATGCTGAATCTTGTGAAATTAATGCTGCTTTGTTGAATCTTGTCATGAAAGATCAATTTTCTGGCCTTCCTAGTGAAGATGCCGCTACCCATCTAAACAACTTTGTTGATTTGTGCAATATGCAAAAGAAGAAACATGTGGATAATGATATTGTTAAATTGAAGCTATTTCCGTTTACGCTTAGAGATCGTGCTAAAACTTGGTTCTCTTCTTTGCCTGAAAATAGTATTGATTCATGGAATAAGTGCAAAGATGCTTTTATCTCTAAGTATTTTCCTCCCGCTAAGATCATATCTCTTAGAAATGATATTATGAATTTTAAGCAACTTGATCATGAGCATGTTGCACAAGCTTGGGAGAGGATGAAATTAATGATACGTAATTGCTCTACACATGGTTTGAATATATGGATGATTATACAAAAAATTTATGCCGGATTGAATTTTGCTTCTAGAAATCTTTTAGATTCGGCCGCGGGAGGCACTTTTATGGAAATCACTTTAGGAGAAGCTACTAAACTCCTAGATAATATTATGGTTAATTATTCTCAATGGCATACCAAAAGATCCACTAGTCAAAAGGTTCATGCGATAGAAGATATTAATGTTTTGAGTGGAAAGATGGATGAACTTATGAAATTGTTTGCTAATAAGAGTGTTTCTTCTAATCCTAATGATATGCCTTTGTCCACTTTGATTGAGAATAATAATGAATCTTTGGATGTGAATTTTGTTGGTAGGAACAACTTTGGTAATAACGCGTATAGAGGAAACTTTAATTCTAGGTCGTTCCCTAGTAATTCTTCTAATAATTATGGTAACTCCTACAACAACTCTTATGGAAATTTTAATAAGATGCCCTCTGATTTTGAGACTAGTGTTAAATAATTTATGAATTCGCAAAATAATTTCAATGCTTTGCTTGAAGAAAAATTCCCTAAGATTGATGAGTTGGCTAGGAACATGGATAGAATTTCTCTTGATGTTGATTTTTTGAAACTTAGATCTATTCCTCCTAAGCATGATATCAATGAGTCTCTCAAAGCCATGAGAATTTCCATTGATGAGTGCAAAGAAAGAACCGCTAGGATGCGTGCTAAAAAAGATTGCTTTGTGAAAGCGTGTTCTTCTAGTTTTCGTGATAATAATGATGAAGATCTAAAAGTGATTGATGTGTCTCCTATTAAATCCTTGTTTTCCAATATGAATCTTGATAAAGATGGGACTGGAGATGAGTCAACTTTAGTTAAAAGGCGTCCCAATGATTCGGAGTTTTTATATCTTGATGGTAAAATTAATAAAAGTGGGATTGAAGAGGTCAAAACTTTACATAGCAATGAACCCACTATTTTGGATTTCAAGGAATTTAATTATGATAATTGCTCTTTGATAGATTGTATTTCCTTGTTGCAATCCATGTTAAATTCTCCTCATGCTTATGATCAAAATAAAGCTTTTACTAAACATATCGTTGATGCTTTAATGCAATCCTATGAAGAAAAGCTTGAATTAGAAGTTTCTATTCCTAGAAAACTTTATGATGAGTGGGAACCTACTATTAAAATTAATATTAAAGATCATGAATGCTATGCTTTATGTGATTTGGGTGCTAGTATTTCCACGATTCCCAAAACTTTGTGTGATGTGTTAGGTTTCCATGAATTTGATGATTGTTCTTTAAATTTGCACCTTGCGGATTCCACCATTAAGAAACCTATGGGAAGGATTAATGATGTTCTTATTATTGCAAATAGGAATTATGTGCCCATAGATTTCATTGTTTTTGATATAGATTGCAATCCTACATGTCCTATTATTCTTGGTAGACCTTTCCTTAGAACGATTGGTGCAATTATTGACATGAAAGAAGGAAATATTAGATTCCAATTTCCCTTAAGGGAAGGCATGGAACACTTTCCTAGAAAAAAATTAAATTACCTTATGAATCTATTATGATAGCCACATATGGATTGCATACCAAAGATGATAATACCTAGATATATCCTTGTTTTTATGCCTAGCTAGGGGTGTTAAACGATAGCGCTTGTTGGGAGGCAGCCCAATTTTATTTTTGTTCCTATTTAGTAATAAATAATTCATCTAGCCTCTGTTTAGAAGTGGTTTTATGTTTTAATTAGTGTTTGTGACAAGTAGAACCTTTGGGAAGACTTGGGTGAAGTCTTTGCGATCTTACTGTAAAAACAGAAACTTTAGGGCTCACGAGATTAGCTGCCATTTTTACTGGAGAGTGCTTTTAGGTTGATTCTTTTTGCAGATGATTAATAGATAAATTCATCACGTCCACCAATTTATTTCAGAATTTTTCGAGTTCCAAAAGTATTTGTTTGATACAGATTACAACGGACTGTTCTGTTTTTGACAGATTCTGTTTTTCGTGTGTTGTTTGCTTATTTTGATGAATCTATGGCTAGTATCGAGGGGTATGAACCATAGAGAAGTTGGAATACAGTAGGTTTAACACCAATATAAATAAAGAATTAGTTCATTACAGTACCTTAAAGTGGTGGTTTGTTTTCTTACACTAACGGAGCTCATGAGATTTTCTGTTTAAGTTTTGTGTTGTGAAGTTTTCAAGTTTTTGGGTAAAGATTTGATGGATTTTGGAATAAGGAGTGGCAAGAGCCTAAGCTTGGGGATGCCCAAGGCACCCCAAGGTAAAATTCAAGGACAACCAAAAGCCTAAGCTTGGGGATGCCCCGGAAGGCATCCCCTCTTTCGTCTTCGTCTATCGGTAACTTTACTTGAGGCTATATTTTTATTCACCACATGATATGTGTTTTGCTTGGAGCGTCTCGTATGATTTGAGTCTTTGCTTTTTTTGAGTCTTTGCTTTTTATTTTACCACAATAATCCTTGCTGTACACACCTTTTGGAGAGACACACATGAATCGGAATTTATTAGAATACTCTATGTGCTTCACTTATATCTTTTGAGTTAGATAATTTTTGCTCTAGTGCTTCACTTATATCTTTTTAGAGCACGGTGGCGGTTTTATTTTGTAGAAATTATTGATCTCTCATGCTTCACTTATATTATTTTGAGAGTATTTTAGAACAGCATGGTAATTTGCTTTGGTTATAAAATTAGTCCTAATATGATAGGCATCCAAGATGGGTATAATAAAACTTCCATATAGAGTGCATTGAATACTATGAGAAGTTTGATACTTGATGATTGTTTTGAGATATGAAGATGGTGATATTAGAGTCATGCTAGTTGAGTATTTGTGAATTTGACAAATACTTGTGTTGAGGTTTGCAACTCCCGTAGCATGCACGTATGGTAACCGTTGTGTAACAAATTTGAAGCATGAGGTGTTTCTTTGATTGTCCTCCTTATGAGTGGCAGTCAGGGACGAGCGATGGTATTTTCCTACCAATCTATCCCCCTAGGAGCATGCGTGTAGTGCTTAGTTTCGATGACTTGTAGATTTTTGCAATAAGTATGTGAGTTCTTTATAACTAATGTTGAGTCCATGGATTATATGCACTCTCACCCTTCCATCATTGCTAGCCTCTTCGGTACCGTGCATTGCCCTTTCTCACCTCGAGAGTTGGTGCAAACTTCGCCGGTGCATCCAAACCCCGTGATATGATATGCTCTATCACACATAAACCTCCTTATATCTTCCTCAAAACAGCCACCATACCTACCTATTATGGCATTTCCATAGCCATTCCGAGATATATTGCCATGCAACTTTCCACCGTTCCATTTATTATGACACGCTTCATCATTGTCATAACGTATCTATAATTTTTGATCGTTCCATGCTATTATATTATCTGTTTTGGATGTTTAATGGGCTTTAATATGCTCTTTTATATTATTTTTGGGACTAACCTATTAACCGGAGGCCCAGTGCCAGTTGCTGTTTTTTTGCCTATTTTAGTGTTTCGCAGAAAAGGAATATCAAACGGAATCCAAATGGAACGAAACATTCGCGAGGATCTTCCTTGGAACAAACGCAATCCAGGAGACTTGGAGTGGAAGTCAGAGACGCAACGAGGCGGCCACGAGGCAGGAGGGCGCGCCCCCACCCTCGTGGGCCCCTCGTAGCTCCACCGACCTACTTCTTTCGCCTATATATACTCTTATACCCTGAAAACAACCAGGAGAGCCATGAAACCACTTTTCCACCGCCGCAACCTTCTGTACCCGTGAGATCCCATCTTGGGGCCTTTTTCGGCGATCTGCCGGAGGGGGATTCGGTCACGGAGGGCTTCTACATCAACACCATAGCCTCTTTGATGATGTGTGAGTAGTTTACCACAGACCTTCAGGTCCATAGTTATTAGCTAGACGGCTTCTTCTCTCTCTTTGGTTCTCAATACAAAGTTCTCCTCGATGTTCTTGGAGATCTATTCGATGTAATACTTTTTGCAGTGTGTTTCCCGAGATCCAATGAATTGTGGGTTTATGATCAAGATTATCTATGAACAATATTTGATTCTTCTCTGAATTCTTATATGCATGATTTGATATCTTTGCAAGTCTCTTCGAATTATCGGTTTAGTTTGGCCTACTAGATTGATCTTTCTTGCAATGGGAGAAGTGCTTAGCTTTGGGTTCAATCTTGCGGTGTCCTTTCCCAGTGACAGCAGGGGCAGCAAGGCACGTATTGTATTGTTGCCATCGAGGATAAAAAGATGGGGTTTATATCATATTGCTTGAGTTTATCCCTCTACATCATGTCATCTTGCCTAATGCGTTACTCTGTTCTTATGAGCTTAATACTCTAGATGCATGCTGGATAGCGGTCGATGTGTGGAGCAATAGTAGTAGATGCAGAATCGTTTCGGTCTACTTGACACGGACGTGATGCCTATGTTCATGATCATGCCTAGATATTCTCATAACTATGCACTTTTCTATCAATTGATCGGCAGTAATTTGTTCACCCACCGTAATATATGCTATCTTGAGAGAAGCCACTAGTGAAACCTATGGCCCCCGGGTCTATTTTACATCATCTAAGTTTCCGATCTATAATTCTAGTTTACTATTTGTTTATTTTGCAATCTTTACTTTCCAATCTATACAACAAAAATACCAAAAATATTTATCTTATTATCTTTATCAGATCTCACTTTTGCAAGTGGCCGTGAAGGGATTGACAACCCCTTTATCGCGTTGGTTGCAAGGTTCTTAATTGTTTGTGCAGGTACTAGGCGACTTGCATGTAGTCTCCTACTGGATTGATACCTTGGTTCTAAAAAACTGAGGGAAATACTTACGCTACTTTGTTGCATCACCCTTTCCTCTTCAAGGGAAAACAAACGCATGCTCAAGAGGTAGCAGGTGGCCCTGCCCCTTACCGGGCTCGCCTGTCCGGCAAGGGAGGCTGTTCTCTTGGTGATATCCTGCTTCTTTGGTTTGGTCTTGGTCCCTCTGATCTGCATGTTGGTCCTTCAAATCTCTTGATCCTCTGCACATCTTGGCTTGATCTTGGCTTGTCCGTGCACATGTCAGGGGAAAATGCATACCCCTGTATATTTTCCCCAACACACATCAATATCCTCAAAATATGTAGGTTCCTGCATAGAGCAAAACGCTCGATCCAGCATTACCTTCGGGATACAACTCTCCCATTCTTGAATATCCTAATGATGATTCCCTGGACAACTATAAGGTGTTCAAGAATCAACATGGTGAGACTGTTGCTCGCTATGTTGGACCAAATAGAAGGAATGGCCCTCCAAAGAAGGCTATTTGGGTGCCTAAGAAAATTGTTAATTATTTGCCTGTTTCTGCTGACTAACCATGCACGCACAAAGAATTCGACAGAGTGAATATATGCATACTGGATACAATCACTATGCTCATTCATCTGGAAAGAATTTCAATGCTTACTTTTTCAATTATACTCGCTCCTCATCGAGCATCAACTATGCTTATCGAAAGAAATCATATCTTGCTCGTCCATTTGTTTCGAAGCCACCTGCAAAGAGGTTAAGAAAGCCTAATTATTCTGCAGGACTATGTCTCCGGGTGTGCTGAATGGATTATGGATAGTGGATGCACTAGTCATATGACTCGAGACAAGTCATTGTTTGTCGACCCCAACTTAACTGCTTCTCCTTTGAAGTATATCACTTTTGGCGACAACAACAAGGGAAAGGTAATTGGACTAGGTAAAATTGCTATTTCTAAGGACAAATATATTGATGATGTGCTACTTGTTCAATCCCTTGGATTCAATCTTATGTCAGTTGGCAAGCTATGTGATTTAGGCATGCTATTCTTATTCTCCAAATGCATTGTCTTCATGGCCTCTGACCATTCCTTCGTATTTGAGGGAATTAGAAAGGGTGATCTTTATATTGTGGATTTCTCTAAGGGTCCCTCAGTCCAAACTTGTTTGCTTGCAAAAGCAAGTGAAGGATGGCTGTGGCACCATAGACTTGGTCATGCAGGTATGAGAAATTTGTAGACTCTGGTGAAGAAAAATCATCTCTGTGGCATTCCTGATGTGAAATTCGACAAAAATCGTCTCTGTGCTGCTTGTGAGGCTGGTAAATTGGCTAAGAAGCATCATTCATCCAAAACAGTTATGACCACAACAAGACCACTGGAAATTCTTCATATGGATTTATTCGGTCCTGAAAAGTATGCAAGCTTCAGTGGCAGCCACTATGGTCTGATTATTGCTGATGATTTCTCTCTATACACTTGGGTATTCTTCCTTGAAGACAAGACCTATACTCAAGATATCTTCAAAAGCTTCGCTAAGAAGGCCTGATAACCCGGGGATCGCAACAGTTTTCGAGGGTAGAGTATTCAGCCAAAATTTATTGATTCGACAGTGGGGAGCAAAAGAATATTTGCAAGTATGAGCAGCTGAGTTGTCAATTCAACCACACCTGGAGATTAATTATCTACAACAAAGTGATCAGTAGCAAAGTAGTATGATAGTTTTGATGGTAGTAGCAACAACAATAGTAACGGTAACAGTGATAGCTGTGATTTTTGTAGCAAGTGTAATAGTAACAGCAACAGTAGTAACTTAGCAGAAACAATATAAGAGAAATTCATAGGCATTGGATCGGTGAATTCATTGGATGATATTCATCATATAACAGTCATAACCTAGGGCGCTACGGCATTAGCTCCAGTTCATAAACATAATGTAGGCATGTATTCCGTAAATAGTCATACGTGCTTATGGAAAGAACTTGCATGACATCTTTTGTCCTACCCTCCCGTGGCAGCGAGGTCCTATTGGAAACTAAGGGATATTAAGGCCTCCTTTTAATAGAGAACCGGAACAAAGCATTAACACATAGTGAATACATGAACTCCTCAAACTACGGTCATCACCGGGAAGTGTCCCGACTATTATCACTCCGGGGTTGCTGGATCATAACACGTAGTAGGTGACAATAACTTGCAAGATCGGATCTAGAACATAGATATAATGGTGATAACATAAATGGTTTAGATCTAAAATCATGGCACCCGGGCCCAAAGTGACAAGCATTAAGCATGGCAAAGTCATAGCAACATCAATCTCAGAACATAATGGATACTAGGGATCAAGCCCTAACAAAACTAACTCGATTACATGATGAATCTCATCCAACTCCTCACCGACCAGCGAGCCTACGAAGGAATTACTCACCCCCAGTGGGAGCATCATGGAATTGCCGATGGAGAGGGGTTGGTGATGATGAAGATTGGAGATCCCCCTCTCCGAAGCCCCAAATGGACTCCAGATCTGGCCTCCCGATGAAGAACCGGAGGTGGCAGCGGCTCCGTCTCGTGAAACGCGATAATTCTTTCTCCGTGATTTTTTCTCCAAATATGTGATTTTATAGTATCAGGGTTGGAGTCTGCGGGGCCACCAGGTGGGGAAAACCCACCTGGGCTCGCGTGGAGGGGGCGCCCTGGTGGGTTGTGCCCACCCAGGTGCCCCCCTCCGGTGGTTCTTGGCTCCAAAAATTCACTTTTATTGAATAAAAATCCTAGCAAAGTTTCGTTCCAATCCGAGAACTTTTATTTCTGCACAAAACAACACCATGGTAGTTCTGCTGAAAACAACGGCAGTCCGGGTTAGTTTCATTCAAATCATGCAAATTAGAGTCCAAGACAAGAGGTAAGGCGTTAGGAAAAGTAGATACGACGGAGACGTATCAACTCCCCCAAGGTTAAACCTTTGCTTGTCTTCAAGAAATTCAGTTGATAAACTGAAAATGAAAAAGAAAAACTTTGACGAACTCTTTTGCTCTTGTTTACATAAATAAGCTTAAGTAGCACCCAGGTTTTCAGCCAAGATTATAACTAACCATGTCGACAATAACTCTTAAAAATTATATTAACTCATATCAATCACATAATTAGCTATCGAGCAATAATAAGATATCTCAAACAACAACAACACGTTATCAAAACAACGATGATATAATATGACAATGGTGGTATCTCGCTAGCCCTTTGTGAGACCGCAAAACATAAATACAGAGCACCTCCAAAGTTCAAGAAGCGACTAAACATTGTAATTCATGGTAGAAAAGATCCAGTCATGATGGACCCAACATTAGCTACACACAATGCATGAGGATGAAAATAGCGCTATCAGGTTCTGGAATTTATTTGAGAAGGTGATGACACAAGATAAAAGTAAATAGATAGTCCCTTCACAGAGGGAAGCGGTGATTTGCGGCGGTGCCAGAGCTCAAGTTTTTAAAACAGGGGTAAATGAAATTTTGAGAAATGCACCCTTCTTGTTTACTTCGCGACCATTAGTTATCGGTATTTTCCATGCTAAACACATTAGTGGCGGTTCCCAAGCGATAAAAGTAAAGGTTTACTCCCCCTCCACCAACAATCACACTCCACGGCTTGTCCGAAACAACGGGTGACGTCCATACCAACAACAGTCTTGGGGGAGTTTTGTTTAATTATTTGCAATTTTAGTTCAGGACTGGGAATCCCTATTACCGCCGTCTCGTGCAAGGACGAGTGAATAAACACTCGTCATGAGAATAACCTGCTTAGCATGGAAGATACTGGCTACCTCCTGTCGCTCTATGAAAAATCCAGGCACACAAAAAGGGATATTTATTTGAAGTTTTCAGAGGTGGCACATGCAAATTTACTTAGGACGGCAGGGTAATACCGCATATAGGGAGGTATGGTGGACTCATCTAGAATAACTTGGGTTTCAGGTTTTTGATGCACAAGCAGAATTCACGCTTAGTACAGGTGAAGGCTAGCAAATAGGTTGAGAAGCGGACAGCTAGAGAGCAAAAACGGTCATGAACATGCATTATGCATAAGTAACATTGGATACTAGCATGAGTAGGATATGAACACCATGAACATAAATATCATAGAGACTATGTTGGTTTTGATTCAACTACATGCATGAACATGTGCCAAGTCAAGCCACTCGAATATTCAGAGGAGGATACCATATCATCATACTGCATCACAATCATTTTAACGCAATGTTGACATCCAAGATAAATCATTATCCACTCCTAGCTACTTAGGCATGGCAAGAGAAACTATAATCTCTAATTGTCATTGCAAACATGTTTAATCATAACAAGCTGAATCATGGATACTAGGTTAAACATAGTTACAAAAACAGAACAATTCGAGTTCATACCCGTTTCTCTCTGCCACAGCCAGTTCATCAAATATTGTCATTATTGCCTTTCACTTGCACAACCAAATGATTTGAAAATAATAATAGTGCAAGAGTGCCGTGCACTAAGCTGGAATCTGCAAACATTTTATTCAATAGGAGAAGACAAAGTAATATGGGCTCTTTGTTAGATCAACAATAATGCATAAGAGATCCACTCAACATTTTGATCGTGGCCTTCTCCTCGGTATGACTCAATAAGAAATTCAGAGAAACACACTAGAATATTTTTGGAGTTTTTGGTTTTTCTTAAACAAGCAATTAAAAGGGAAAAACAAAAACGAGAAAAACTATTTACACGGGAAAGCTCCCAACAAGTAAAAGAAGAACAAGGAAATCTGCTTGGGTTTTCTTTTTAGTACTACAACAATTAAAACTAGGAAGAGAAACCGAAAAGAAACATGAATTATATTTTTGGATTTTCTTAAAGTTTTTCAAACACACAAGAAGAAAGCGAGAGAACAAATTTAGCATGGATAATACAATGAAAGAGTGTGGACACCAACAACTGGAATGAAATGTGTGAACATGAATGTAATGTCGGTGGAAATACGTACTCCCCCAAGCTCATGCTTTTGGCATAACTTGGTAATCACCACTCGAAGAAGCCATCAGGTCCCACGTTGAAGTGCTGGGGACCGGGCACCTGAGGATCCCACTACTGAGGCTCCGCCTGTGCTGCAGCTAGGTTGTTCCGGTAGGCGACGATCTCCTCAGGCATAATCATGTATCCGCCCCTGGCAATAGGATCAAACAAAGTAGGTGTAGGCAAAGGAATAACATCACTGGTACTCTCACTAAAGACCAAGTTATAAGGAATATCCATAGTGGTGTTCTCGATATCAATGAAGTGGTGGTGTGCCATAGCCGCGCGATCTAGGTAAACCTTGGGCAAGTGATAATCATGCTGGTGTATCTGGACATTAAAGTGACTCGCTAGGCGAGTAGCATAAATGCCACCATGTATTTTACCTTTGGATCTATTAATTTGGAAGCGACGTGCCACAATAGCTCCCAAGCTATAAGTGTTGTCGCCGTAAAGTGCTTGGCGTAAAACAGCAAAGTCTGGGGCACTGAGTGCACCTACCTTCTCTCTAGCAAGAAAACACTTCGTAATGAATAGAGCAAAATAATGCACAGTAGGAAAGTGTAAGCCAGTGGCGGTGACACTTGACACCTCTCTCATCCCCCATTGTCGGAGTGCGGTAAAAATCATCAAACTCCGCGGGCCTAGGTTCCACTAAACCACCATCGGAAGGGAGCAAGCATATGTCACAAAATTCAGTAAGCGGTATCTGATGGGGTTCGGCATATAAGTCAAACTGCACCTCAGGGGGATTATTCCTAACTAAGAAATGAAAACTTTGCACAAAGGAATTTGTGAGGAGATGATAATGTTCACATTCAGCTGTGATGAAGTCGGTGAAGCCGGCATTAGCAGCATATTGTGCAAACTCTTGAAGGATTCCGGCCCCTTCCATGAACAGGTTATGCGGCCATTCGCACAGCCGTACCTCCGCCATTCTCCAGGTATGGAGATCACTGTCAGATGACTCCCCAATAACTCCCTTAGAGTTCTTGGAAGCAAACTTACCAAATATACTCATCTTTTTCCTATGAACTAAATTCTAAAAAAATTAGTCCACAAAAATTTTCGCTACAAAACTTCACAAGATTGGTAGCAACTACTCATAGGTATGCATAGAGGCCATATCAAGCATTCAAACTACTTAGAACTCTAAGAATTCAACATGCAAGCTCATCTACAACAGCACCAAGAGTAACTAATTATTCAAAATATAAACCACTAAAGCAAAAACTAATTGGACCAACGGAGGAGTCACATACCAAGCAACAATCCCCCGAAATAGTTTCGGAAACGGAGCTTCGAGCAAAGAGATCGAAATCCGCGGGTTTGAGAGCAAGAACACAAGAGAGAGAGAGCAATGGTGATTTTTTTCTGGAGGTAGGTGATGATGTGGGATGAAGAGATAAGTGAGGGGGCCCACGTGGGGACCACAACCCACCAGGGAGCGCCTGGGGATGCTGGCGCGCCCAGGTGGGTTGTGCCCACCTGGGGCAGCCCCCTCTAATGTTATTTGCATAAAAAATTCTTGAATATTCAGAAAAAATCGTATTAATTTTTCAGAGCATTCTATGAACTTTTATTTTTGGGTCATTTTTATTGCACATGGAATTCAGAAAACATACAAAACATGGCATTTTATTTTATTTAACTAATAAAAGTAGAAAAGAAAAGGTAGGGGCAGAAGATAGTGCTCACTGAATTCATCAACTTCATACCTCTAAAAAATGATCCATTGATAAGGTTGATCAAGTCTTATTAACATCCACTTTCGATTAGCATGAAACCGACGAACTTCTGTAAATCACTAAGTTACCTCAAAGGGGATATGAATGTCTCCAACAGTAAGCATTTCATATTTCTTTTTGGCAGTAGGTAGAGGTAGTTGAAAACTTCCAATAGTGACTGTCAGAGATTTTTCAATAATATTAATACCATTCACTTGGAATTGTTTCTTTGGAAAGTGCACCACATGCTCATTACCATGAAAAGTGACATTGATTTTATTGCAATCAATGACAGCCCCTACAGTATTCAAAAAGGGTCTACCAAGGATAATCGACATGTTGTCGTCCTCGGGCATCTCAAGTATAACAAAGTCAGTCAAGATAGTAACATTAGCAACAACAACAAGCACATCATCACAAATGCCGATGGGTATGGCAGTTGATTTATCAGCCATTTGCAAAGATATTTGAGTAGGTGTGAGTTTATTCAACTCAACTCTTCTATATGAAGAGAAAGGCATAACACTAACACAAGCTCCTAAATCACATAAAGCAGTTTTCACATAGTTTCTTTTGATGGAGCAAGGTATAGTGGGGATTCCCGGATCTCCAAGTTTTCTAGGTACTCCATCTTTAAAAGTATAACTATCAAGCATGGTGGAGCTTTCAGCTTCCGGTATTTTCTCTTGTTGGTGATGATGTCTTTCATATACTTTGCATAAGGAGGCATTTCAAGATATCAGTCAAGCGAGTACGCATAAAGACTGGCCTAATCATTTCAGCAAAGCGTTCAAATTCTTCATCATCTTTCTTTTTAGTTGGATTAGGTGGAAAGGGCATAGGTTTTTGAACCCATGGTTCTCTTTCCTTCCCACGCTTTCTAGCAACAAAGTCCCTTTTATCATACCTTTTATTCTTGGGTTGTGAGTTATCAAGATCAACTGCTGGTTCTATCTCAACATCATTGTCTGGTTCCTTATTATTTGTTTGAGTGTCTTCATGAACCTCATCATTATCTTTTTCATTATTAGAAGGTGAGTGTTCATTAACATATTCAGTTTCAGCATCAGAGATAGAAACTTCATTATCATTATCAGGAGATTTTTCAACTTCAGGTTCATTAGAGGCATTCAAAGTCCTATCATTTTTCTTATTCTTTTTCTTTTTAGAAGGACTAGGTGCATCAGTGTTAATTCTTTGAGAGTATTGTTCAATTCTTTTTGGGTGTCCCTCAGGATAAAGTGGTTCCTGAGTCATTTTACCTCCTCTAGTTGCTACTCTAATAGCAAAATCACTTATATTATTGTTCATTTCACCAAGCAATTCTCTTTGAGATTTAGCAACTTGTTCTAGTTGAGTTTGAACCATAGAGGCATGTTTTCCTACACCTCTAACATCATTTGAGATTCTAAATAACAAGTCACTCAAGCGAGCAACCATATCAGAATTGTATTTCAATTGTTTCATAGCATTTGCATTGAAGTGATCTTGTTTTCTAATGTAGTTATCAAACTCATAAAGGCATTGACTAGGATTTTATTATAAGTAATATCACCTTCATCGAATTTCATTAAAGAATTTACCTCTACCACCTTAGGTGGTTGTGTATCAAGCCCATATATTTCTTCAATAGGAGGTAAAGTTTTGACATCCTCGGCTTTAATACCTTTTTCTTTCATAGGTTTCTTTGCCTCTTGCATATCTTCAGGACTGAGATATAAGATACCCCTCTTCGGAGTAGGTTTAAGTGGTGGTTCAGGAAGGATCCAATCATCATAATTTTTCAATATGTTATTCAATAATTCTTTAGCTTGTCCAATAGTTCGTTCCCTGAAAACACAACCAGCACAACTATCTAGGAAGTCCCTAGAAGAATCGGTTAGTCCATTATAGAAGATATCAAGTATTTCATTTTTCGTAAGAGGATGATCAGGCAAAGCATTAAGTAATTGGAGAAGCCTCCCCCAAGCTTGGGGGAGAGTCTCTTCTTCAATTTGCAAAAAGTTGAGTATTTCCTCTAAGGCAGCTTGTTTCTTATGAGCAGGAAAATATTTTTCAGAGAAGTAATAAATCATATCCTGGGGACTACACACACAACCAGGAGCAAGAGTATTATACCAAGTCTTAGAATCACCCTTTAATGACAACGGAAATAATTTGAGAATGTAATAGTAGCGAATTTTCTCGTCATGAGCAAAAAGAGTGGCTATGTCATTCAACTTAGTAAGGTGTGCCACAACAGTTTCAGTTTCATAACCATGGAAAGGATCAGGTTCAACCAAAGTAATTATCTCTGGGTCGACAGAGAATTCACAATCCTTATCATCAACAAAGATAGGTGAAGTAGCAAACTTAGGATCACATTTCATTCTAGCATTCAAAGATTTTTCTTTTAATTTGCATAATAATTTCTTAAGATCATCTCTATCTTTGCAAGCAAGAATGTCTCTAGTTGTCTCCTCATCCATAACATAACCTTCCGGTACCTTTAGCAATTCATATCTAGGAGAACTAGTTCTAATAGGTATTTTCAAGATTTTCAGTTTCAAGCTCTTCATCAATTTCAACAATTTCATCAGTTTCAGCATTTTCAAAAGCTTTAGTTCTAGCAAGTTGTTCATCAAGAAATTCACCTAGTGGCACATTATCATCAAGCAAGGTACTAGCATCATCATAAATATCATTTATAGCAGAAGTAGCATCATCAATAACTTGCAACATATCAGGATTAATAGCATGTGGTGGTGTTGCAAGCTTACTTATAACAGAAGGTGAATCAAGTGCAGAGCTAGATGGCAAGTCCTTACCTCCCCTGTTCTTGGAGGAAAAAATCTTTGTCTTAGCGTCCTTCAGATTCTTCATAGTGATAATTTGATAATAATCGCAAGTGATTCCACAAATATAGCTATGCTCCCTAAAAATGGCGCCAGAAAAAGGTCTTGATAACCCACAAGTATAGGGGATCGCAACAGTTTTTGAGGGTAGATTATTCAGCCCAAATTTATTGATTCGACACAAGGGGAGCCAAAGAATATTCGCAAATATTAGCAGCTGAGTTGTCAATTCAACCACACCTGGAGATTAATTATCTGCAGCAAAGTGATCAGTAGTAAAGTAGTATGATAGTTTTGATGGTAGTAGCAACAGCAATAGTAACGCTAACAGTGATAGCAGTGATTTTTGTAGCAAGTGTAATAGTAACAGCAGCAGTAGTAACTTAGCAGAAACAATATAAGAGAAATTCGTAGGCATTGGATCAGTGAATTCGTTGGATGATATTCATCATATAACAGTCATAACCTAGGGCGATACGGCTGACAGGACCACGATGTCGCCTAGAGGGGGGTGAATAGGCGTTTTGAAAACTTCTACGGATATGGCTTTATCCTAATGCAGAAATAAACTAAGCGGACACTTTTCAAGCACAAATCCTAAATATACTAGGCTCAACTAAGTGCACCAACAACTTAATCTAAATGAGGTGAGCACAACAAGGATACTAACAAGCACAAGTAAGTTACACAAACTTACTTGAGCAATATCACAAGATATGTAAGTGTATGACACATGTTAGCAATTCACACTAAACACAAGATATATCAATAGTAGCAAGTATGAATTGCGGGATATAAAGTGTAGTCCTAAATAATCTCTTCAAGGAAATAGCCAACACAATATAATGAGGACAACAATATATAGTGAATGCAAGGTCAAAAGAACAAATTAAACCACAAGTAAGGAGACAGGGTTAGGGATAACCAAAGCCACGGAGACGAGGATGTATCCTGATGTTCACTTCCTTGGAGGGAAGCTAGTCACTGTTTGGAGAGGCGGATGTTACCACAAAGGAACACCAATGCCATGAAGGCTCGCCCTATTCTCCTTGAGATATCACCACGAAGGTGATTCCCAACCACTAGTGGTAGACCTTGAGGCGGACTCCAAACCTTCACAAACTTTCCGGGGGACAAATCACAAGTTGATTCCTCACCAGAGCACTCCTACCACCTAGGAGTCTCCAACCTCCAAGAGTAACAAGATCAAGGGGGAAATTCTCAAGACTTGCTCAAATCACAAATTGCTTTGGTCAAAAGTGAGAGGAGGAGTGGGTGTATGCATGGATGAGATCTCTCTCAAGAACTCTCACAAATCTCTTTAGTGTCTAGCACGAGAAGGCTCAAATCCCTCTCTCACAAATCCCACCAAAAGCAAATAATGCTATGGAGGGATGGGAGAGGAGAGGAACAACGGAGGAGGTCAACAAATGAACCCTAGATCCATGGGATAGTTTTCCCCCAAATGGATTGGAGTTTTGAGGCTTTGGGGAGGAGGATAGAGCTCAAAAGAATGGGGAAATCTCAGATCCAAAAGCTCTCCCTCGATGGGGAAGAAGGGTGCCTTATATAGTGCCCCACCAAATCTGCTCATTACGCATAGAAAAACGCAGACCGGAACTTCTCGGCAAGCCCGGAACTTCCGGGCCCCCTATTGGACACATATGTGCAAACTTTCTGGTTAGCCCGGAATCTTCCCGGAACTTCTGGCCCCCGGAACTTCCGGGAGGCCTGGAACTTCCGGGCTCCCTTTTGACCAGATATGTGCAAACTCTCTGGTTAATCCGGAACTTTCCCCGGAACTTGCCGGGAACTTCCGGGCTGCCTGGAACTTCCGTCCTCGCAGAGAACAACCAGCATACCAAAATTAAAACATGCATAACTTTTTCATACGAACTCTGATTTTGATGATCTTGGGCTCATTTTGAAGATATGGAAAAACCCCAGGTCCTCAAATAGAGAACCATCCAAGATCAACCAAAATGGAGGATGCCAAATATGCAAAGGTGTTATCATATATTTGGGAAACCTATTTGGCTTTGGATTTTGTTTGGTATATAGGATAGGAGTGCAATTGTGTAGAGAAGATGTTGATTTGAGCAAATCCATCACGAACCCCTTTGATCCCCTCTTAATAGTGCAGGATCCCTATAACTCAAGAATCATAAAAGAGCTATACTACATAGCTATCGAGAATCCATTCTTGAGTGTATGTGTTTCTTCGGTGGTCATCATTCCACAACACTAACGTCAAAGGAACTAATACCTTTGACTCAAGCCTTTCACTTGAGCTTGATGTTGATGTTTCTTCTTGGCTCAAGTTGAAGGCAAGACATTGGTGAAGTCTTCAAGTAGCTCCCCCATACACAATGTGGGAAGATTTTCTTTGTATTCATCTTCACGTGTCCATCACATGATCATCTGCAAGCTTCAAGCATGTAATTCTCCAGACTGCCTATCTTTAACTTGCCCTTGTAAACCATGATCATCATCACTTGATGTCATGCTCTCATGGGCACTTGAAATCTTTCTCTTGATGTAAGTCCATGAGAATCACCTAACCCACACAGACGTAGAAAACACATAGAATGGGTTAGTACACAAAGCGCAATTGACAAATTCTAACCATACCACAGGACCTCATCCAGCACATGATTTGTGCTTGTGTGTTGACCATCTTTGAATTCAATCTTCGATCTTCATCTTGGTCAACATTTATCTTTGCTCCATGATTAATCTTGATGCACAACTATATGTATATGGTATTCATTCCGAATCCATTTCAATCTCCTTCTTGCATCACCCATGGAACAAACCTTCCTATATAACTTGATGTCATTGTTTCTTCATAGGAACTGTCATTCATTATCAAGTCTCAATGCGGACATATATTTATGTTGATGGATTTCATCCATCAATTCATCCAATATTCTTCATGCGTTGCAAATCGGACTTTCCTTCAAATGTATATCTCAATGCACACATTAGTCCATTAGGATTGTCATTTAATTACCAAAACCACACATGGGGACTATATGTACTTTCAACGGCACTAGCTCCAGCCCATAAATATAATGTAGGCATGTCTTTTGTAAATAGTCATACGTGCTTATGGAAAAAACTTGCATGACATCTTTTGTCCTACCCTCCCATGGCAGCGGGGTCCTATTGGAAACTAAGGGACATTAAGGCCTCCTTTTAATAGAGAACCGGAACAAAGCATTAACACGTAGTGCATACATCAACTGCTCAAACTACTGTCATCACCGGGAAGTGTCCCGACTATTGTCACTCCAGGGTTGCCGGATCATAACTCGTAGTAGGTGACTATAACTTGCAAGGTCGAATCTAGAACATAGATATAATGGTGATAACATAAACGGTTCAGATATGAAATCATGGCACCCGGGCCCAAAGTGACAAGCATTAAGCATGGCAAAGTCATAGCAACATCAATCTCAGAACATAATGGATACTAGGGATCAAGCCCTAACAAAACTAACTCGATTACATGATGAATTTCATCCAACTCCTCGCCGACCAGCGAGCCTATGAAGGAATTACTCACTCCTAGTGGGGAGCATCATGGAATTGGCGATGGAGAAGGGTTGGTGATGATGAAGATCGAAGATCCCCCTCTCCGGAGCCCCAAACGGACTCTAGATCTGGCCTCCTGATGAAGAACAGGAGGTGGCGGCGGCTCTGTCTCGCGAAACACAATAATGCTTTCTTCCTGATTTTTTCTCCAAATATGTGATTTTATAGTATTAGGGTTGGAGTTTGCGGGGCCACCAGGTGGGGACAACCTACCTAGGCGCGCTTGGAGGGAGGGACGTGACCTGGTGGGTTGTGCCCACCCAGGTGCCCCCCTCCGGTGGTTCTTGGATCCAGAAATTCTCTTTTATTGAATAAAAAATCCTCCCAAAGTTTCGTTCCAATCCGAGAACTTTTATTTCTGCAGAAAAACAACACCATGGTAGTTCTGTTGAAAACAGCGTCAGTTCGGGTTAGTTTCATTCAAATCATGCAAATTAGAGTCCAAAACAAGAGGTAAAGTGTTAGGAAAAGGAGATACGACGGAGACATATCAAGGCCCGAAATGAATATGACGTACGAATCAAGCAGGTCAGAAGTGAAAATGGAACCGAGTTAAAAATACTCACATTGCTGAATTCCTCGATGAACATGGCATTACTCATGAGTTCTCTGATGCATACATTCCCAACAAAATGGAGTTGTTGAACGAAAGAATAGAACTCTCATTGAAATGGCAAGTACTAGGTTCAGTGAGTACAATACTACCATTCGCTTCTGGGTTGATGCTATTAACACTGCTTGACATCTTATCAATTGTGTTTATCTTCACAAGTTCCTTAAGAAACTTCATATGAGCTCATCACTAGCAACAAACCGAATGTTTCTTATCTGCGTGTGTTTGGTGCACCTTTTTGCATTCTTGATATGAATCATTCCTCCAAGTTTGCACCTAAGACACATGAAGGTTTTCTTCTCGGTTATGGCTCAAAATCGCATACTTATTGAGTCTATAACTCTCACCACATGAAAGTTATGGAAACAGTAAATGTGCGGTTTGATGAATCTAACGACTCTCAAAAGGAGCACTTGCCAAATGTGATAGATGAACCGCAGATATCGGATGCTATTCGGCAAATGGCCATTGGGAGCGTCAAGCCTATTGAAGGAACTGTACCTGAGTCCTCTCGTGATGATGTTCCTATGACTCGAAGCAGAACTCGTCAAGCCACTGCCGAAGCAAATGCTCCTCTGAATGGAAATGGAAATCAAAATCCAAATGCCGAACAAAATGGCAATCCTGAAGGGAATGATGATACAAATGCTGATAATAATGATGATGATCATCGTGAAGAAAATGCTCATCCTCATGTGGCAAATTGAGTTGATGCTTCACTAATTCTCGATGAGATTGAGAATCCAGGTTATCGACCCACAACTCGTTCGCGCACTCGTTTGGCTAACTATTGTGGCAGTTTCTCTTTTGTCTCATTGGCAAAACCTACCAAATATGAAGAAGCCATGAATGATCCGGATTGGATGAATGCCATGCAAGAGGAGTTGGTACAATTCGAATTAAACGATGTGTGGGAACTAGTTGACAAACCTAATCCCAAGAAGCACAATATCATCGGCACAAAACGGATTTTCCGCAATAAGCAAGATGAAAATGGTATTGTTCTGAGAATCAAAGCATGACTTGTTGCTCAATGGTACACACGAGTAGAAGGTATTGATTTTGGTGAAACATATGCTCCTGTTTCACGCCTTGAGGCAATTCACATTCTTCTCGCTTATGCAAATTACAATGACATCTTGCTTTATCAAATGGATGTGAAAAGTGCTTTCCTCAATGGTGAAATTGATGAGGAAGTTTATGTTAGAAAGCCACTTGGCTTTGAACACCCTGAGTTTCCTAATAAATTTTTCAGGTTGAAGAAAGCTTTATATGGGCTAAAGCAAGCCCCTCGAGCATGGTATGACACCCTGAAGAAGTTTTTGCTCGACAAAGGGTTCAAGCCAGGATTCACAGATCCCACACTTTGCACTCGTGCAGTTGACAATGATTTATTCGTTTGTCAAATCTATGTGGATGATATTATCTTCGGCTGTACTAACAATGCTTGCAGCTTAGAATTCAGGAAAATGATGTCCGATAAATATCACATGTCCATGATGGGTGAACTTAAATTCTTTTTTGGACTGCAAATATGTCAACAAGCGAATGGCATCTTCATTTCTCAGGAGAAATATCTAAAGGAGTGCCTGAAGAAGTTCAAAATGCAAGATTCCAAAATGAAGGGCTATAAAACTCCAATGCCCACGAATGGTAAGCTAGATGCAGATGTGTATGATAAGGATTACGATCAAAAAGCCTATAGTTTGATGATTGGATCTCTTCTTTACCTATGCGCATCCAGACCTGACATTATGTTGAGTGTTTGCATGTGTGCCCACTATCAAGCTGCACCAAGATAAAATCGCATCACCAAGCGGTCAAGAGCATTCTGAGATATTTGGCTCACACCCCCACCTTAGGTTTATGGTATCCTAAGGGGGCACAGTTTGATCTTGTTGGAAATTCAGACTCAGATTGGGATGGTGACTTGGTTGATAGGAAATCTACTTCAGGGACATGTCATTTCCTTGGTAGATCTTTAGTCTGTTGGTCTTCAGTGAAGCAGAATTGTGTATCTCTGTCTATGGCTGAGGCTGGATATATTGCTGCCGACTCTTGTTGTACTCAGTTATTGTGGATGAAGCAGACACTAAAGGATTATGGCATTAAGGTCAAGCATATCCCTCTGTATTGTGATAAAGATAGTGCCATCAAAATTGCACACAATCTTGTGCAGCATTCTCGTACGAAGCACATTGCCATCAGAAATCATTTTATTCGCGATCATGTGGCTCGAGAGGATATTGTTATCAATCACGTCAAGACCGAAGACAATCTCGCTGATATTTTCACCAAGCCTCTCGACGAGAAAAGATTCTGTGCATTACGGTGTGAACTAAATATCCTAGACCTCACAAACATGCAGTAAGATGGACTCGGCACCTGTGCTAACACTTCCACATCTTAGAAGGAATGGGTGCATAACACTCGAAGACTTTGAAATTTTCGACAAAGAGAAATTTTCTTTCTGAGAGTGAATACATTAATGAAGAACTAGACTAACCGGGTGCCACGATAATTGTGCGATGCTCGGGACCATACAGTTCTTATACGATGGGTTATGCCACCACAATTTTCGTTCATTGATTTTCTCTTCGATTCGATGAATTTGTTTTCTGTCCGAATGCATTTCTCTCATAGCTATTTGCTCGTGTGCTTGTGTTTTATTCTAAGAAAAATGCCTAGGACCCTGTTTTTCCCTCTGATCCATCTCTTCCATTCTATGTTGTTCTGTTACAAATGCTCAATTTTATCTGGAACGAAACTTATCTGGTGTCTTTGACCATGATTAAGATTCGGTCCGAACTTTAATCTGTTTTGGCGAAAGCTGTCCAAATTTTTGTGTTCCCGCCTAGGCCTAGGCCATGATCTTTGACGGTTGCCACGTGCAACACATCAACTACCATTCCATCCTATCCGTTGAATCGCAATCGTCTCTACCTAGAGACCGTCCGGTCAAAAACCTCGGCGTGCGGTTATTTTATTTCGCCTATATAAACCGCGCCGCTCCCTTCTTCCTCCTTTACTCTCTTTCTCCTCGCTCTCTCTCCACCAAAACCCTCACCGCAGAGCTCCACCTTGAGCTCGACGCCGACGACCCCTTCGCCGCTTAACTGCCAGAAAGAGGTCACCGGAGTCATTCCACGCCGCCGCGGGAAATCTTCTTCCTCGCGCCGCTTTAGTTGCGTCACATCACCAAGCTAGGGTACGTGTAGTTCACACTCGGATCTCCATCCTTCATGATTCGAGTTCGTCCGCAGTTAATTTTCTTTGATTTTACCACATATCTTAGATCTAGGTTGTTACCTCTCTAGTGCGGATGTGGTTTGTAGTTATTCCTCACATCCAAATCCGTCAGATCTAAGGTTTGTGTTATGTTTCGCTCGGATGATATGCCTAGCTCGCTGACTAGTATTCTTCGTCGGACCTACTAGCTCGATCTATATGTTTCATTCATTTGAAACATCTCTCAAAATCTGTATTTGATTCTTCCTCAAAATGTTTTTTTGTTCAAGAAAACTTTCGCTATGAGAATTTGTGACCATGTCCCCATTTCCCCTCGTACCTATTCTCTTTCACAGGTGAATGCAGTCTGGGATTCTGCTAAGGTACTCAGTATGGCTGACGATGAAGAGGCTTTCATGGGAATAGCTAACGAATCAAAAGCGCCAAAGGGCCCAACAGTAGGCCCGTCCACTAGAAAAAGAAAAAGGGTCGAACAAAATGCAAATGAGCAAGAAGCAGATGCTCCGAAGAAGAGGAAAGGTGGCAGGAAACTACTCACAAATACAACTAAGTATATCTCTCATGATGAGTATAACACAGCTCCAGGAGAAGATTCAACTCAGAGAAAAGGATGTGTGCAAAAGATTCGAGGCCACTGGGTACGGAAGTGGTTTAACTACAAGATGGATCATCCTCGGTATGCCAAGAACTTTGCTTTCCATCCCCCATGGGGTGACTGTCGCGAAATTGGACTCATCCGGGCAGGTTAACCCCAACAATGGCCTCCACCACCTCCGG
Organism: Triticum aestivum; assembly: GCF_018294505.1. Classification (NCBI taxonomy): domain Eukaryota; kingdom Viridiplantae; phylum Streptophyta; class Magnoliopsida; order Poales; family Poaceae; genus Triticum; species Triticum aestivum. The sequence continues at coordinate 298,991,099 of NC_057805.1, read as the reverse complement.
ACGCTCCTGACTCGTCCACCATGACTCCTGACTCTTATCCCGAAGAAAAGGCCAAGCGCCTCAAGAATGCTTAAAAGCAAGCCAAGAAGGCTGCAAAAGAACATGGCAAGGAAGAAGAAAATTGTTGTCTCATCAAATCAGGCATCGAGAAGAAAAAGGCAGAAGGAAAAGCCGAACACTGAACAAAGAACAAACATGATCCAAAATCTACAGCTCTGAAGAAAAAGAGTGCACCAAGGAAAAGGCATGCTAAGCTAACTGAACATGAAACTGATTCCTCTGATCAAGATGATCCTCCACTCACCTAAGAAGAAATTGATGCAACTCTTTCAGAACAAGTGAATGTCACCACATGCACTGTTCTGCGGGATCTTCGAACGAGTGTAGTCCCAATTGCACCTTGGAAGAAGAACCCGTTGAAGAGAAAGACCCCTGCAACCACTATCACAATGGTTGAAGAAGTGAACACAGAACCTCATCCTGATGCAATAAACTTGCAAGATTTGGTGGTTAAAGCCCCTGTTGTCACAGCTAAGCCAGGAGAACAGCTCCCAAAAGAAAAGGCGAAGCAAATCAAAGCCCCTACTGCTAAGCAAAAGCTTCCACATGACGATGTTGTGAAAGAAAAGGCTGCCAAATTTGCTTCAAAGCTGACTCAACCATTGGCTTCTATGCCCCCGACCAAGCAAAATGTGGCACATACTGCTCCTCCTACTCAGGCCACTACACAGACTGAAAATGACTCTGATGCACCACATTATTTCAATCACACATTCATTATGGAGCAGCTGGACGGATTTGTCGAAGATTTGTTTGATGATGAAGTGGCATCTTTGCCCATTCCCTCTGAAGTCAAAGCTCAAGCCTCTGATCTGGTTCAAGATATGAGAAATGACTCGGTAGAGATCAATGACCTCACTGCACAACTCAACGAGATTGACAATCGCATGAAGGCAACAAAGTCTAAATTTGTCATCAAGCAACTCGAAGAGTCTTATGAGCATGTTAACAAGGCTTTGACAATCCTTCGGCACAGGAAATTGGGATTTCATTCAGATCTGGATCAAATCGTTCACAAGATATGCCTTGATCACAAAGCCAAAGTGACTGGGTATAATGAATCAGTCAAAGGGCACATAGATCCATCCAAGCGGAACAAGAAGAAGAAGAAGAAGAAGAAGAAAAAGATAGCAAAGAAGAATGCTCCTTCTTCACCAGATGCTGATACACAGAGAGAAAATTCTCATGTACAATCAATTCCTTCGGCTACTCATGAACCAGTTGCTGATGCATCAAATTCGCCAAGGCCAACTGAAACAGTGTATGTGGCCTCTCTAGCTCCTGCAGCAGATCCTTCACAGCACCAAGTGTCCGAAGAAGGTGAAATTCCTCAGTCGGAACGACAAGCTTCTCCTATCCACGTCAAACTAAACGATTCGGTTCCTCCCTATGCTCCTCCAACTACTACTGAAGCAATTCCCCAACAAGCAACTGATAAAGATTCAGTGCCTAACTCAGCTATTGAACAAGTGTCAAATCCCTCTCCTATGAGGATCTCTGATACGTCCATTTTGCATCATGCTTTTATATCGATATTTATTGCATTATGGGCTGTTATTACACATTATGTCACAATACTTAAGCCTATTCTCTCTTATATTACAAGGTTTACATGAAGAGGGAGAATGCCGGCAGCTGGAATTCTGGGCTGGAAAGGAGCAAATATTAGAGACATATTCTGCACAGCTCCAAAAGTCCTGAAACTTCACGGAGGCAGTTTTTGGAATTAATAAAAAATATTGGCGAAAGAATCAACCAGAGGGGGGCCACCCACCATCCACGAGGGTGGGGGTGCGCCCTACCCCCTGGGCGCGCCCCCGTGCCTCGTGGGCCCCTTGGCAGGCCTCCGGTGCCCATCTTCTGCTATATGAAGTCTTTTACCCTGGAAAAAATCATAAGAAAGCTTTCGGGACGAAACACCGCCGCCACGAGGCGGAACCTTCGCGAAACCAATCTAGGGCTCCGGCGAAGCTGTTCTGCCGGGGAAACATCCCTCCGGGAGGGGGAAATCATCACCATCGATCCTCTCATCGGGAGGGGGTCAATCTCCATCAACATCTTCACCAGCACCATCTCCTCTAAAACCCTAGTTCATCTCTTGTATCCAATCTTTGTCCCAAAGCCTCAGATTGGTACCTGTGGGTTACTAGTAGTGTTGATTACTCCTTGTAGTTGATGCTAGTTGGTTTATTTGGTGGAAGATCATATGTTCAGATCCTTTATGCATATCAATACCCCTCTGATTATGAACATGAATATGATTTGTGAGTAGTTACGTTTGTTCCTGAGGACATGGGAGAAGTCTTGCTATAAGTAGTCATGTGAATTTGGTATTCGTTCGATATTTTGATGAGATGTATGTTGTCTCTCCTCTAGTGGTGTTATGTGAACGTCGACTACATGACACTTCACCATTATTTGGGCCTAGAGGAAGGCATTGGGAAGTAATAAGTAGATGATGGGTTGCTAGAGTGACAGAAACTTAAACCCTAGTTTATGCATTGCTTCGTAAGGGGCTGATTTGGATCCATATGTTTCATGCTATGGTTAGGTTTACCTTAATACTTCTTTTGTAGTTGCGGATGCTTGCAATAGGGGTTAATCATAAGTGGGATGCTTGTCCAAGGAAGGGCAGTACCCAAGCACCGGTCCACCCACATATCAAATTATCAAAGTAACGAACGCGAATCATATGAGCGTGATGAAAACTAGCTTGACGATAATTCCCATGTGTCCTCGGGAGCGTTTTCCGTCATATAAGAGTTTGTCCAGGCTTGTCCTTTGCTACAAAAAGGATTGGGCCATCTTGCTGCACCTTATTTACTTTCATTACTTGTTACCCGTTACAAATTACCTTATCACAAAACCATCTATTACCGATAATTTCAGTGCTTGCAGAGAATACCTTACTGAAAACCGCTTGTCATTTCCTTCTGCTCCTCGTTGGGTTCGACACTCTTACTTATCAAAAGGACTATGATAGATCCCCTATACTTGTGGGTCATCAAGACTCTTTTCTGGCGCCGTTGCCAGGGAGTGAAGCGCCTTTGGTAAGTGGAATTTGGTAAGGAAAAATTTATATAGTGTGCTGAAATTTACTGTCACTTGTTACTATGGAAAGTAATCCTTTGAGGGACTTGCTCGGGGTATCTTCACCCCAACCAGTAGAGCAAAGAGTTGCTCCTCAACCTACTGAACCTACTGAAAATGTTTACTTTGAAATTCCTTCGGGTATGATAGAGAAACTGCTAGCTAATCCTTTCACAGGTGATGGGACATTACATCCCGATTTGCACCTAATCTATGTGGATGAAATTTGTGGATTGTTTAAGCTTGCAGGTATGCCCGAGGATGTTATCAAGAAGAAGGTCTTCCCTTTATCTTTGAAGGGAAAGCCATTGACATGGTTTAGGCTATGTGATGATATGGGATCATGGAACTACAACCGATTGAAATTGGAATTTCATCAGAAGTTTTATCCTATGCATCTTGTTCATCGTGATCGTAATTATATATATAATTTTTGGCCTCGCAAAGGAGAAAGCATCACTCAAGCTTGGGGGAGGCTGAAGTCAATGTTATATTCATGCCCCAATCATGAGCTCTCAAGAGAAATTATTATTCAAAAAATTTATGCTCGACTTTCTCTCAATAATCGCTCCATGCTCGATACTTCTTGTACTGGCTCTTTTATGATGAAGACTATTGAATTCAAATGGGATTTATTGGAAAGAATTAAACGCAACTCTGAAGATTGGGACCTCGACAAAGGTAAGGAGTCAGGTATAACACCTAAGTTTGATTGTAAATCTTTTATGGACACCGATGTTTTCCGTGAATTTAGCACTAAATATGGACTTGACTCTGAGATAGTAGCTTCTTTCTGTGAATCCTTTGCTACTCATGTTGATCTCCCTAAGGAGAAGTGGTTTAAATATAATCCTCCCATTGAAGTAAAAGTAGTTGCACCTATTAAAGTTGAAGAAAAGACTATCACTTATAATGTTGTTCCTAGTGCTTATATTGAGAAACCACCTTTCCCTGTTAGAATAAAGGATCATTCTAAAGCTACAATTGTGGTTCGTAAGAGTAACACTAGAACACCTACACCCCCTGAGAAAATTAAAGTTGAACCTAGTATTGGTATGGTTAAAGATCTCTTGGCTGATAATATTGATGGGCATGTTATTTACTTCTGTGATGATGCTGCTAGAATTGCTAGACCTGATACTAAAAATAAACATAGACCTGTTGTAGGCATGCCTGTTATTTCTGTTAAAATAGGAGATCATTGCTATCATGGCTTATGTGATATGGGTGCTAGTGCAAGTGCAATACCTCATTCCTTATACAAAGAAATTATGCATGATATTGCACCTGCTGAGATAGAGGAAATTGATGTTACAATTAAGCTTGCCAATAGAGACACTATTTCACCAGTTGGGATTGTTAGAGATGTTGAAGTCTTGTGTGGGAAAGTTAAATATCCTGCTGATTTTCTTGTTCTTGGTTCTCCACAAGATAACTTTTGTCCCATTATATTTGGTAGACCCTTCTTGAATACTGTTAATGCTAGGATAGACTACAAAAAGGATGTTGTTACTATTGGTTTGGGGGATATGTCTCATGAGTTTAATTTTGCTAAATTTCGTAGACAACCCCATGATAAAGAATTACCTAGTAAAGATGAAATTATTGGTCTTGCATCTATTGCCATGCCTCCTAATGATCCTTTAGAACAATACTTGCTAGACCATGAAAATGATATCTTTATGCATGAAAGAAGGGAAATAGATGAAGTATTCTTTAAACATGGACCTATTTTGAAACACAACTTGCCTGTTGAAATCCTTTGGGATCCTCCTCCACCCAAGGGTGATCCCGTGTTTGAGATTAAACCATTACCTGATACTCTTAAATATGCTTATCTTGATGAGAAAAAGATATATCCTGTTATTATTAGTGCTAACCTTCCAGAGCATGAAGAAAAGAAATTATTGAAAACTCTGAAGAAGCACAGTGCTGCTATTGGATATACTCTTGATGATCTTAAGGGCATTAGTCCCACTCTATGTCAACACAAAATAAAATTGGAGAAAGACGCTAAACCAGTTGTTGATCACCAACGACGGTTAAATCCTAAGATGAAAGAAGTGGTAAGAAAAGAAATACTAAAGCTTCTGGAGGCAGGTATAATTTATCCCGTCGCTGATAGCCAGTTGGTAAGTCCTGTCCATTGTGTCCCTAAGAAGGGAGGTATTACTGTTCTTCCTAATGATAAAGATGAATTGATCCCACAAAGAATTATTACATGTTATAGAATGGTAATTGATTTCCGCAAATTAAATAAAGCTACTAAAAAGGATCATTACCCTTTACCTTTTATTGATCAAATGCTAGAAAGATTATCCAAACATACACATTTTTGCTTTCTAGATGGTTATTCTGGTTTCTCTCAAATACCTGTGTCAAAAGAGGATCAAGAAAAGACCACTTTTACTTGCCCTTTCGGTACCTTTGCTTATAGACGTATGCCTTTCGGCTTATGCAATGCACCTACTACCTTTCAAAGATGTATGACTGCTATATTCTCTGACTTTTGTGAAAAGATTGTTGAGGTTTTCATGGATGATTTCTCAGTGTATGGAACTTCTTTTGATGATTGCTTAAGCAACCTTGATCGAGTTTTGCAGAGATGTGAAGAAACTAATCTTGTGTTGAATTGGGAGAAGTGCCACTTTATGGTTAATGAAGGTATTGTCTTGGGGCATAGAATTTCTGAAAGAGGTATTGAAGTTGATAAAGCTAAAGTTGACGCTATTGAAAAGATGTCGTGTCCTAAGGACATTAAAGGTATAAGAAGTTGGTCATGCCGGTTTTTATAGGAGGTTCATTAAAGACTTCTCAAAAATCTCTAGGCCTCTGACTACTCTCTTACAAAAAGATGTTCCTTTTGTCTTTGATGATGATTGTGTAGAAGCATTTGAAATACTTAAGAAAGCCTTGATTTCTGCACCTATTGTTCAGCCACCTGATTGGTATTTACCCTTTGAAATTATGTGTGATGCTAGTGATTATGCTGTAGGTGTTATTCTAGGACAAAGAGTTGATAAGAAATTAAATGTTATCCAATATGCTAGTAAAACTCTAGACAGTTCCCAGAGAAATTATGCTACTACTGAAAAAGAATTTTTAGCAGTTGTATTTGCTTGTGATAAGTTTCGACCTTATATTGTTGATTCTAAAGTAACTGTTCAAACTGATCATGCTGCTATTAAATACCTTATGGAAAAGAAAGATGCTAAACCTAGACTTATTAGATGGGTTCTCTTGCTACAAGAATTTGATTTGCATATTATTGATAGAAAGGGAGCTGAGAACCCCGTTGCAGACAACTTGTCTAGGTTAGAGAATGTTCTTGATGACCCACTACCTATTGATGATAGCTTTCCTGATGAACAATTAGCTATCATAAACGCTTCTCGTACTGCTCCATGGTGTGCTGATTATGCTAATTACATTGTTGCTAAAGTTATACCACCTAGTTTCACATACCAACAAAAGAAAAAGTTTTTCTATGATTTGAGACATTACTTCTGGGATGACCCACACCTTTATAAAGGAGTAGATGGTGTTATTAGACGTTGTGTACCTGAGCATGAACAGGAACAGATCCTACGCAAGTGTCACTCCGAGGCATATGGAGGACACCACGCTGGAGATAGAACGGCACATAAGGTATTGCAATCTAGTTTTTATTGGCCTACTCTATTCAAGGATGTCCATAAGTTTGTCTTGTCTTGTGATGAATGTCAAAGAATTGGTAATATTAGCATACGTCAAGAAATGCCTATGAACTATTCACTTGTTATTGAACCATTTGATGTTTGGGTCTTTGATTATATGGGACCGTTTCCTTCCTCTAATGGGTATACGCATATTTTAGTTGTTTTTGATTACATTACTAAGTGGGTAGAAGCTATTCCAACTAGTAGTGTTGATCATAACACCTCTATTAAGATGCTTAAAGAAGTTATTTTTCCGAGGTTTGGAGTCCTGAGATATTTAATGACTGATGGTGGTTCACATTTTATTCATGGTGCCTTTCGTAAAATGCTTGCTAAGTACGATGTTAATCATAGAATTGCATCTCCATATCACCCACAGTCCAGTGGTCAAGTAGAATTGAGTAATAGAGAGATCAAGTTAATTTTGAAAAAGACAGTTAACAGATCTAGAAAGAATTGGTCCAAGAAACTCGATGATGCATTATGGGCCTATAGAACTGCATATAAAAATCCTATGGGCATGTCTCCGTATAAAATGGTTTATGGAAAAGCATGTCACTTACCTCTCGAACTAGAACATAAGGCATACTGGGCCATTAAAGAGCTCAATTATGATTTCAAACTTGCCGGTGAGAAGAGGTTATTTGACATAAGCTCACTTTATGAATGGAGAACCCAGGCATATGAGAATGCCAAACTGTTTAAAGAAAAGGTTAAAAGATGGCATGACAAAAGGATACAAAAGCGTGAGTTTAACGTAAGTGATTATGTGTTGCTATTCAACTCTCGTTTAAGACTTTTTGCAGGAAAACTTCTCTCTAAATGGGAAGGTCCTTACGTTATCAAGGAGGTCTATCGTTCCGGTGCCATAAAAATCAACAACTTCAAAGGCACAAATCCGAAGGTGGTGAACGGTCAAAGAATCAAACATTATATCTCAGGTAATCCTATAAATGTTGAAACTAATGTTATTGAAACCGTAACCCCGGAGGAATACATAAGGGACACTTTCTAGAACGTTTCAGACTCCGAAAAGGAATAGGTATGTGGTACAGTAAGTGTCGTGGTTTTGTCACGACAGATGTCCTAGGGAAAGGACTTAGTCGTGGAGCCATCGCGACGGGCTAGCTTAAAGGGGTTAAAGCGGACAAAGGACACAGAGAGTTTATACTGGTTCGGCCCCTTGCGGTGAAGGTAAAGGCCTAGTCCAGTTGTTGTGGAATTGCTAGGGTTTCGATGACCAGGGAGCGAAGTCGCTATGCCTGGCTCTCGAGTTGTTGTTTGTTGTCCCTAAACCGCCGTCGGGTCATCCCCTTATATACATGGGTTGACGCCCGTCGGTTTACAGGATCCCGAGGCCGGTTCATAAATGTGCCCGGCCCGGTCTCTACTCTTTCTATCTTACAACACAAGTGTACATATCAATGTCGGTTTATGTCTACAGGCCTTAATCCGCCTTTGGGCTTTGGGCCTACATGAAGCGCCACCACCTTTGTCTTCATGGGCTTGAAACATAATAACTCATTATGGGGATAACCCGGCCTTTCCTGGCCGGTTTATACCCAGTAGTAATATCCCCAACATTAGGCCCAGATTGATTTGAACTGGTTCATGTCAATCTTCAACACTTGAGAAAGAAAATTCTTCCTTCAACACCTTCGCATGAATCTTGTAAACCGCCATGACGTCATCTTCCAGTATCATGACAAACCGCCATGACGTTACCTGTTAAAAAATGGTATATACCTCACCTTCATTAATGAGCCTCTGTCAATCGAGGCGACAGCTCTATCACACATCCAACTTTTGGTCTCCTCGATTCTTGCGCCTGGATCTTATCCTTTTGCCTTTATAAATAAGACCGGGGGTCTTTTCCATTTTCCCCCCTTGCCTCTTCGCCTTTCTTCTTCCTTGCGCCGACCCGACCGCCACACGCAGCCGCCGTTGTCAAACTTCGCTCTCGTCTTCAACTCTGGCCGTTGCATCAACCTGATCATACCAGAGAAACGCGGCGCTCCTCCGCAGCTCCACCAACATCAGTAAGTTTCTTCTTTCTTTACTCTAGATCCAACATTAGGGTTCCAGTGTTCATCGGAGTTCATTGAAGCTTCGCCATCGTTCTTCCCTGTTCTGCCTAGTATCACAAACGGCTAGTCTAGATCTGATATTTCTCGTAAGGCCGTAGCCATAGTCCCCTTTTTCTTGATTATAGCATCCCCTTCGTATAGAAAGAAACTGGTCTGAATCTAATGAACTGTTGAACCACCTGTATTTTAGGTCCAATTATATTTCGATTTTCTGATATGCCGTAGATCTGTATTTACCATACCAGTCTGTGAAACCTGTTTTTCCCCTTACCGAGTTACCTTTAGATCTGTACCTTTCATACCAATATAGGCGGTTTAGCTTTTTGAAAAGTGATAATCCGGTAGGTATCATTAGTCCCCTCTTAACCACCGATTCATTTATCTTTGCACTTTCTCCATTGTCAGACTTCAGTTTAGCAATACCATACTCCGGTTTAGCAATATCAGACTCCGGTTTAACAATATGCATATACATCTGCTTCTGCTTCTGATCTTTGTATCGCTTTATATTTGTCCGTCATAAATCTTAAACCGGTATTAATCTTTTCCAGTTTTCCATGGCCAAACAATTTTACGCTTGTAACTGGGTTCCTTCCCGGGTTACGGAAGTGCAACTAGAGGGATGTGTCACCACTGGCGCTGCGAAGAAAGAAGTTATCCAGTGGAGGGTCCCCGGTCTAGAAAATCCTCCTGGACCAAAGATGGAGAAGTGGTTGTGTTCGTTGATCACCTGAGCCGAGGTTTTAGCCCTCCCAGATCAAAATTCTTCCGAGATGTACTTGCTAGCTTCCAGCTCCACCCTCAGGACATTGGCCCAAATTTTGTGTCCAATGTTTGTCATTTCCAAGTTTTTTGCGAGGCTTATCTTCAAGAGGAGCCCACAGTTGAACTGTTTAGGGATTTCTTCTACTTAAACCGTCGTACAGAGTTTACCGACGGACACAACACTAAACTTGGCGACATGGCGATTCAAAAGAGAAAAGATGTCAGCTTCCCTCATGCCAAGCTTCACAGTCACCCTAAGGACTGGAATCAGACTTGGTTTTACTGCAAAGATACATCTCCAACTGATGAAAATCCTCTGCCGGGTTACCGTCCTCATCGTCTCAGCAATACACATCCCTTTCCGCAGAGATTAACTGCGAAGGAAAGATCCAACTACGCCCCACAACTGTCAAAGCTCAGAGCCTTTGTAGCGAACGGTTTGACAGGTGTTGATTTTGCTCGCTGCTGGATAACCTGGAGCATCTTGCCCTTAAGCCAGCGCCCCGGTTTAATGTGTGAGTACACAGGGGATTTAAAAGATCCTTAGCGACATGTTGATATTTAGCTAACAGAGGATGAAGTTACCGAATCTGTCAAGAAAATACTGAATGAATCGGAAGCTGTCTGCAGCCATACCAGTTTAAGTCCTTTCTGTGTCTTCAATAAACCGCCAACTGTAAGAATCACAACCCTTTTTGTTTTAACTTGCTCCTTTTTTAGATACTCTCTCAGAATTTTGTCCATCTTTGACAGGGCGATGATCCGTTCTGGAAGAAGAAGTCACAGGATAAACCGGCAAAACCACAAGATAAACTGGCAAAACCACAAGATAAACCGGCAAAGCCACTTCGCCAGAAGACCAAGGTTACCAAGAGACCTGCCAAGAAGAGGACCACTGAATCTTCTGAACCAAATGCTGATGCGGACCTGGCTAATCCGGATTCAGAGGTAGAACTTGAATCTCTTGGTTCTTTTTAGATACACCTCATTGACAATGACTGTTATCAGGACGACGCTGAAGGCAGCCAAGCTGATGATGCAGAGGTAATTATCCTTTCTTCCGGTTCAGACCCTTTGCCAACATAGAAAATCCGTCAAGCAAACCGGAAAGTAAAATTTTCTCACCCCTTAGCTCACTTGGACCAAAACTTTCTTTTGAAGAAGCAGCAACACGAAGCCCGCCGCACAACCCAGCACAGCGGCCAGGTAGTTACCTCCGCCGGTTTACTGAACACTCCGGTTCAGAAACGTCGATCAGAGGTCTCTTATACTCTTGACACTTCTTACCCCAAGGCGGGTTATTTCCCACAACCTCTTAATCCGTCTGACTCAAATTATCAGGGAACACCTAAGTCATCCTCTGGCGAATCAACGGCCACACAACTTCCAACACTCAAGACAGTTCCTGGGTGAGTTATGCGTTTGATTTTATCCTTGATGTGTTATACTTGCATGCTGTACTGATCTTTTATGTCTGTTCTTCTCAGTGCTAAACCCAGACCCAGTAAGAAGGCCCGGCTAAATAAACCGGCTGACGATAATGCAGCTGTTGAACCGGAAAGAACTCCAGATCCGGAAGATACCAACACTGACGCCATGCTTAATGCCCCGCCACCGCAAGATCATGACTTTGCTGCTGAACAAGTGGAAATTGATCCAACGGGCCAGTCCCATAAACCGACAAGGCCAGTCCACGACACTGAAAAGCCGGCAAGCCCAGCTGTGACGCCCCCGATTCAATAGTACACTAATCATGCACGCAAATGTGTACGATCAAGATCAGGGACTCATGGGAAGATATCACAACACAACTCTACAACATAAATAAGTCATACAAGCATCATAATACAAGCCAGCGGCCTCAAGGGCTCGAATACAAGTACTCAATCATAGACGAGTCAGCGGAAGCAACAATATCTGAGTACAGACATAAGTTAAACAAGTTTGCCTTAAGAAGGCTAGCACAAAAGTAGCAACGATCGAAAAGGCAAGGCCTCCTTCCTGGGACCTCCTAACTACTCCTCGAAGCCGAACTCCATGTAGAATCATCCTCGGGATCTCTAGCTCCTGGACTCCAGCATCTGGTTGCGACAACCAGGTAGAATGGAAAGGGGGAAAAGAGGGAGAAAAGCAACCGTGAGTACTCATCCAAAGTACTCGCAAGCAAGGAGCTACACTACATATGCATGGGTATATGTGTAAAGGGTCATATCGGTGGACTGAACTGCAGAATGCCAGAATAAGAGGGGGATAGCTAGTCCTGTCGAAGTCTACGCTTCTGGCAGCCTCCATCTTGCAGCATGTAGAAGAGAGTAGATGGTAAGTTCACCAAGTAGCATCGTATAGCATAATCCTACCCGGCGATCCCCTCCTCGTCGCCCTGTTAGAGAGCGATCACCGGGTTATATCTGGCACTTGGAAGGGTGTGTTTTATTAAGTATCCGGTTCTAGTCGTCATAAGGTCAAGGTACAACTCCGGGTCGTCCTTTTACCGAGGGACACGGCTATTCGAATAGATAAACTTCCCTGCAGGGGTGCACCACATAACCCAACACACTCGATCCCATTTGGCCAGACACACTTTTCTGGGTCATGCCCGGCCTCGGAAGATCAACACGTCGCAGCCCCACCTAGGCTCAACAGAGAGGTCAGCACGCCGGTCTAAATCCTATGTGCGCAGGGGTCTGGGCCCATCGCCCATTGCACACCTGCACGTTGCGAGGGCGGTCGGAAGCAGACCTAGCCTAGCAGGCGTTCTAGTCCAATCCGGCGCGCCCCGCTCCGTCGCTGACGTCAAAACGAGCTTCGGCTGATACCACGACGTCGAGTGCCCATAACTGTTCCCGCGTAGTTGGTTAGTGCGTATAGACCAAATGGCCAGACTCAGATCAAATACCAAGATCTCATTAAGCGTGTTAATTTTAAGTATCCGCGGACGCCGACCAGGGCCAGGCCCACCTCTCTCCTAGGTGGTCTCAACCTGCCCTGTCGCTCCGCCACAAAGTAACAGTCAGGGGCCGTCAGGAACCTAGGCCCACCTCTACCGGGACGGAGCCACCTGTCCTTTCAGCCCCCTCATCAGAATCACTTGCGGGTACTCAACGAGCCGACCTGACTTTAGTCACCACATGTGTCATGTATATAAAGTATATAGTATATACCCGTGATCACCTCCCGAAGTGATCACGGCCCAGTAGTATAGCATGGCAGACGGACAAGAGTGTAGGGCCACTGATGGAACACTAGCATCCTATACTAAGCAGTAGGGTAGCAGGTAAGAGTAACAACTGTAGCAACAATGACAGGCTATGCAACAGAATAGGATTAACCGAAATCAGTAACATGCTACACTACTCTAATGCAAGCAGTATAGAGAAGAATAGGCGATATCTGGTGATCAAGGGGGGGCTTGCCTGATCGCTCTGGCAAGAAGGAGGGGTCATCAACACCGTAGTCGTACTGGCTAGCGGCGGCATCGTTCTCGGTGTCTAACGAGAGAAGAGGGGGAAGAAACAATAAATATAATGTAAACATAAGCATGACGATGGAAGACATGTCAATGCGCGGGGATAGGTGTGCCCTAACGCGGTAGGAGGTGGTACCGGCGAAGGAGGGAAACATCCGGGAAGTATTCCCGGTGTTTCGCGTATTTGGACAGATGAACTGGAGGGGGAAATTTGCGTGTTTGCTATGCTAGGGATGTGTGGTGGACGAACGGGCTGCGCATTCGGATTCGTCTCGTCGTTCTGAGCAACTTTCATGTACAAAGTTTTTCCATCCGAGCTACGGTTCATTTTATATTAATTTAAAAAGGATTTTATCTTTTTCTAGAATTAATTTAATTAGAAAAAGGTAATTATGACGTCAGCATGATGTCAACATGATGTCAGCAGTCAACGTTGACCGTTGACCTGGTCAACCTGATAGGTGGGTCCCACCTGTTAGGGACTGCTTAGCTAATTATCAGTAGTTAATTAGGTTAACTAGTTATTAGGTTAATTAATCTTAATTAGTTAATTTAAACAGAATTAATTAAGTTAATTAATTATTTAATTGATTAATTGATATTTTTTATTTATTATTATTTTTAATTCCTTTTTTTAAACGTTCTGGGCATTGGGCCCCATATGTCATTGGGCCAGGGGGGTACTGGCCCAGTGGTAAGTGGCCCTGGCCATAGAGGGCACGGGCGCGCGGGCGCTAGCTCGACTGGACACTGGCCCAGGCCAGCCACAGCGAGGCTTGCGTTCGGCGCCGGCGAGGCATGGCCGGCCGGAGTGGCGTAGGGCGGCGGAGGGAGTGGAGCAGGCGCAGGGGAGCAGAACTCCGGGCGCGGCCACGGGAGGTCGCGGGCGCGACGGGCGCGGCCACGGGAGGTCGCGGGCGTGGTCTCGAAGCGAGGCAGGGCGCGTCTGCGAGCAGAGCGAAGCGGGACGGCGGACGGCAAGGGCGGCAAGTGAGCAGGGCTCGCGTGCGACGGGCGCCGGAGCGGGTGAGCTACGGGCGCGGGGGAAAGAGAGAAGGAGAGGAGGGGCTCATGATGGCCGTAGGGGATGGGCAGTGGGCTCGGGGAGGAGGAGGACGAAGGGGTGGCGTCCGGGTCGCCGACGACGAGTGCGGCGAGACGACGGGGTCGATGGCGCGGCGCAGGAACGGCGGCCCCGGCACAGGACGAGGAGGAGGCCGAGGCACGCGGGGCGATGGCGGCGTCGGGGTCGTGCCCCGATCCAGTTATGGATCGGGAAGGGGCGAGGACGGGGAGGCGAGCGACGGGGTCGAGGAGGCGGTCCGGCATGGGGGGAGTCCGAGCGGCGGCGTCGGTGGTGGAGCACGGCGACGATGGGAGGCGCGGGATCGAGCCCCTCCCCGATCCAGATGGGATCGAGAGGAGAGGGGAGAGGGAGTGGCGTCATGGGGAGGGGAGTGGGAGAGCGGTAGTGGGTTAGGGTTACGGGTAGTGGGGGGAGTGGGTTAGTAGGCAGGGGGTGGGCCGACCTGGCAGGCCACTGGCTGGGCCGAGGCCCAACTAGCCTGGGGGGTTTTCTTTTTATTTCTGTTTTATTTTCCCTTTTGTCTTTTTTCCGTTTGCTTTTATTTCTTTAATACTTTATAGTTTTACAAAAATAAAACCCACACCTAAAATGGAGTTACAATTCCAACTACTGTCTTAAAAAGTTTTACCCCTGAACAAAATAGTTTAATATTTTATAAAATTCAGAAGGCCTTTATTTAATTGTTTTAGCTACTGTTTTATTCATTTTAGTTTAGTTAAACAGTTTATAAGAGTGTGGTTTCTCGACAATAATTACCTATGCATTATTTGGCACCAACCGAACATTTTAGTTTTAATATTTGAAAACCTTTAACGTTTGACTTGATTTCGAATTTTGAATTCGAACGGGATTTGAACCAGAGTGATTTTAGTAACAATAATAGTGGTGATGTGGCATCATTAGTAGAGGGTTACTGTAGCTTAATTATCCGGGCGTCACAATTCTCCTCCACTACAAGAAATCTCGTCCCGAGATTTAGGAGGCGGAGTAAGGGGGAAGATCTGGTTACGAATTCTAACGAGTCTTCTTGGTCTTGGTTACTCTTCTCGAAGAGGTCAATTCATTACATTGATGTCTTCATTTCTCTGCTTCGGGAATTCCATCGTACTTACGAAAGAATAAAGGGTGGGTATCCCGGGAGAACGGACCTCTGCAAGGTTGACTATCTGGTTGATAACAACAAGGGAAGGTGGAAAGTAACTCTCGAATTGAAACTTAAGAAAATATCAATAGTAAATAAAGGAGGTATCGTGGGAAGTTTCGAGCGGGCAGGCATTCGCCCGATGCCTGAAACAGAGTGTGAAAGGGGTTCAATGCAATCGGAATAAGTATTATGTCTGATGCCACTATAGATCAGTAGGTCGGTGGTCCGTGAATTACATACGAGGCCACGCGCGATGAATTTTGGAACAGGGGGTGCACAGGAGAGTCAGGTTTTGATCCTGTGGAACTGTGGGTTATGGGCCCACCATGTGGTTAAAGTAAGAAGGGCGGTGACATCTTGCACGATCATGATAGCAAGGCATGTCAGAGGGTAGCCTGTCAGTTATATGTCAGCAACATCGTCGGTACCAAGAGCGAGGGACGAAGAGAACCATTTTCCTGCCCATTGAAACAAGGCGGACCAATAGGCAAGGTTCTCGTCCATCGGTGGTTACCGAAATGTCATCAACAATAGTAACACAGTCTTGCTGACACAGTTGCACACCAAGGTGTTTACATAAGCAGAAGAATATTACTGCTTAGATCATATAGATCACAAGCAACGTTTAACCAACCAATGGAAAGGAAAATATGACTATCAGATTAAACGGATCAATGGAAAGGAAAATGTGCTTAAACACATATTTCAAGGGTATATCCTTCCCAAGGACAAGCAGAGCATGATATCCATGTCAGGGTATAACGTAGAAAACTCTTTAGGTAAGGTGAGAGAAATTTCATGACTTTACCCATACAGCGGTGTTTGGATAGTTGAGCAGGAAACATTTAGCATTGGGCTGCAAATGTTCTTGTTGATGATAGGAGTACCAGATACATACTTCGAGATAGCATTGACATGGTTTCCAAGCAAAGGTCGGACTTTGGATACACAAAGGATCCATCCGGAACAATTTGTAGAATAAGTCTTACAGTTTCCTCATGGAAGAATGGATAACATTGCTAAAGGGAACTATAACAATAGGGCCTCCGGCCAGGTGGGCTAGGTATGACACCATCTTACCGGGTCATATAAAGAACATCGTTATAAATCTTGGAAATATGTTCCAACCATCATATCAGACCGAGATTCAGTTCTGATAGGTGGCAGGATACCTCAGACTCAGGATGCCTGAGAAGAAAGGTGCAACACAAATTGACGAGATGACATTGTAGATTCTCGGGAAATGAACTATGGAAGCGAGTTCCGAAACAAGAGTTCATCAGTAAACCAAGGAGAGGATGAGGAGGTGGCTGATGGACTCAGCAACAATTCATCAGAATTTCAAAGGATGGATTTCCACAATTATGTGAACAAGGAGATAACATTTGTCAGATCAATGATATAATGAGATATGCTCGAGCAAAACATACCCAATTAAACATCAGTTGAAAGGTGCACCCGAAATATGGGCTTATTTAGCATGACCGATGTTAGAATGGTGATTCGATAGCCAATGGTCTAAGAATGAAATGTCGACCATTAACTTCAAAGCAATAGGGTTGCTAGAATTTTGAAGTCGCACAACATAGTTCAATTGTCGATTTTCTGGTTAGAAACAACACGGGGACCAAGGAATGATCGAAGATGGCAGGAAGTATCACTTGTACCAAGAATGCATAAGAGGTGGTGAAATTCTCACGACATTATTGACATAAAAGATGGTAATACTCCAAGGTAAAGAAGAACAATTGCTGGATAGCATGGAACTCAAGGTATAACACAAAACATGAACAAGTTTGTGTTGGAGGGAAGGCAATAAAGTGGCCGATGATAACACAATTCATTGAGGGGCAAGGATGGTATTTCTCATCCTAAATTTCGACACACAACTTGGAAGAAGTCAAATTGTTGACAATGATCACGACAAATTTGTCGACAGGTTTTCAAGAAGATGTAATTGATTGACGATGACATCAAGTCAAAGGAATGATGAAAGCGAAAGGTTATTGGAACCACGAGTAGGACACAAACTCGAAATCAAGTTTGCTGTTCAAGGAGAAGTGATATGACGAGGAAGATCGACGCAAGATTAGCTCACTGTCAAAATTTGTGCGCTGGGAAGGTCCAGGTAGCACAGTTAAAATCGGCACGATAATGACATGGCCGAGCAGGCTAGGAATGACTTGAAGGATTATTAAACTCGTAAGCAACAAAAATTACTTAGAGTTATTGAATCAGAGTGCGGAATTGATTCACTTATCGGTATGTTTGAGTGGTTCTAACAACTCAGAACCCGTTGGAAAAATGGAATCGGCAAGAATATTAGTTGATGAAGAACTCATAAGAAGTTAAGTAGTTCCTTGGCATTCTCGAGATACCAGGGGGGTAATACTCGACGACAGACCAAAGTAGAGGTTGGACGGGGGTATTGCTCTGCAGAGGACAAGTGCTTAAACTTGCACGAGAAATGGTATTTAAAGGAGAACATGGTCGGAACCACGATTGCAAAAGGATCAATACACAGATACTAGACGATATCATATCAAGGAAATAGTTATTATTACAAGAAGCTTCTATGATAGGATCTACATCGTGTCCATGGGCATGAACACAAAGTTCAAGGTCGACTCCCACTTCTCCAATGCATACCCTTTCATTCACTTCTCGCATTTGATGAAGTTGCAGTGTTGATATTTTTTATGTGGCAAGATACCAGAAGAGTATGACTCATGAAAACTTTCGAGTTCACACATACTATGAAAGGCATAGGTTCAACCCATCGGGGCATCGTGGAAACATATACCACAAGCTTCAGGGGTAAATAACTCAAGCTCGATAGTAGAGCATGGGTGACAAAACAAGAGGATACAATTTACTAAAGGCATTATGTATCAGGGAAAGAACTTCCAAAGTGATTGAATATGAAGGACGTTGTCGGATAAAATCCAACAAGGTTCTGATGGTCCATAAAGGATCTGACGTGAGTACCGGCACACAACCAGAGGTAGAATCAATGCAAAGACCTTGGATTATAGAAACAACTAAGTAACTTAGAGCTCAATTGCAAAGGAATTATGATTTACAAAGCGAAGGATCAGAAACAGACGCTCTGATCAAGGATGGATAAGTTCAATAGACATAGGGGTAAAATCGACGACAATTTGATTGGTGAGAACCAGCTCACGTTTCAAATGACGCCTGAGCCGGAAGGATGAATTCTAGGCTCTGATTGAGGATGGCGAGCATTCGCAACAGATTGAATCAACGGACTCAATAATGACAAGAGATGCCAATAAGATTACGAGACTTAAGATTAATCATAATGCAAGTAAGCAAGAATTTCAAGAGCAAAAGGCTCCTGAGGATTTTCGGAAGATCGAATGGTATTTTGAACACTTTTGTGAAATACTTGAATCAACTGGGGATGAGCGGATACTTGGTAGGTGCGAGAATTATCCGTAGGGGTATTCATGTGACAAAGAACAGCAAGGCAGTAAGCTCAAAGGATTCTCGGAACAACAGAGAGAATTTCGGGGTATCTTGTAATAACAAGATCAACTGGGAAACATTGTATGAATGGCGGGTATACGTGGTTATCCATAGGAGTTTATCGATCAAAGGGAATTGCAAAAGCGATGAACACAAGTTCTCGGGTTATCAGCGGAGAGTATCTTCAGGATCTTCACGTGCAGCAGACGATCATCAGTAATAAGGGGCTCTCCGGGTGAAAGTGATAACGAGATCCTAATGTCAGATTTATCAAAATTCACTTAACCCGAATAGAAGAGAGATCAGAATCCTAGAGTATAGACAAGGAGTAAAAGACCCTAATACCATCCAATGGCGACGTGGGCCCGTAAGCCACACAACCATGTTAGTAAAAGTTTAGCAATGACTAGACTCAACTTCGGCCAAGGAGTTGGAAAGGGGGATTCCTACAGGCAGTTGGCTCTGATACCAACTTATGACGCCCCCGATTCAATCGTACACTAATCATGCACGCAAATGTGTACGATCAAGATCAGGGACTCACGGGAAGATATCACAACACAACTCTACAACATAAATAAGTCATACAAGCATCATAATACAAGCCAGGGGCCTCGAGGGCTCAAATACAAGTGCTCGATCATAGACGAGTCAGCGGAAGCAACAATATCTGAGTACAGACATAAGTTAAACAAGTTTGCCTTAAGAAGGCTAGCACAAAAGTAGCAACGATCGAAAAGGCAAGGCCTCCTGCCTGGGACCTCCTAACTACTCCTCGAAGACGAACTCCATGTAGAATCATCCTCGGGATCTCTAGCTCCTGGACTCCAGCATCTGGTTGCGACAACCAGGTAGAATAGAAAGGGGGAAAAGAGGGAGAAAAGCAACCGTGAGTACTCATCCAAAGTACTCGCAAGCAAGGAGCTACACTACATATGCATGGGTATATGTGTAAAGGGCCATATCGGTGGACTGAACTGCAGAATGCCAGAATAAGAGGGGGATAGCTAGTCCTGTCGAAGACTACGCTTCTAGCAGCCTCCATCTTGCAGCATGTAGAAGAGAGTAGATGGTAAGTTCACCAAGTAGCATCGTATAGCATAATCCTACCTGGCGATCCCCTCCTCGTCGCCCTATTAGAGAGCGATCACCGGGTTATATCTAGCACTTGGAAGGGTGTGTTTTATGAAGTATCCGGTTCTAGTCGTCATAAGGTCAAGGTACAACTCCGGGTCGTCCTTTTACCGAGGGACACGGCTATTCGAATAGATAAACTTCCCTGCAGGGGTGCACCACATAACCCAACACGGTCGATCCCATTTGGCCGGACACACTTTTCTGGGTCATGCCCGGCCTCGGAAGATCAACACGTCGCAGCCGCACCTAGGCTCAACAGAGAGGTCAGCACGCCGGTCTAAATCCTATGCGCGCAGGGGTCTGGGCCCATCGCCCATTGCACACCTGCACGTTGCGAGGGCGGCCGGAAGCAGACCTAGCCTAGCGGGCGTTCCAGTCCAATCCGGCGCGCGCCGCTCCGTCGCTGACGTCAAAAAGAGCTTCGGCTGATACCACGACGTCGAGTGCCCATAACTGTTCCCGCGTAGTTGGTTAGTGCGTATAGACCAAATGGCCAGACTCAGATCAAATACCAAGATCTTGTTTAGTGTGTTAATTTTAATTATCCGCGGACGCCGACCAGGGCCAGGCCCACCTCTCTCCTAGGTGGTCTCAACCTGCCCTGTCGCTCCGCCACAAAGTAACAGTCGGGGGCCGTCAGCCACCTGTCCTTTTAGGCCCCTCATCAGAATCACTTGCGGGTACTCAACGAGCCGACCCGACTTTAGTCACCACATGTGTCATGTATATAAAGTATATAGTATATACCCGTGATCACCTCCCGAAGTGATCACGACCCAGTAGTATAGCATGGCAGACGGACAAGAGTATAGGGCCACTGATGGAACACTAGCATCCCATACTAACCAGTAGGGTAGCAGGTAAGAGTAACAACTGTAGCAACAATGACAGGCTATGCAACAGAATAGGATTAACCGAAATCAGTAACATGCTACACTACTCTAATGCAAGCAGTATAGAGAAGAATAGGCGATATCTGGTGATCAAGGGGGGGGGGCTTGCCTGATCGCTCTGGCAAGAAGGAGGGGTCGTCAACACCGTAGTCGTACTAGGTAGCGGCGGCGTCGGTCTCGGTGTCTAACGAGAGAAGAGGGGGAAGAAACAATAAATATAATGTAAACATAAGCATGACGATGGAAGACATGTCAATGCGCGGGGCTAGGTGTGCCCTAACGCGGTAGGAGGTGGTACCGGCGAAGGGGGGAAACATCCAGGAAGTATTCCCGGTGTTTCGCGTTTTCGGACAGATGAACCGGAGGGGGAAAGTTTCGTGTTTGCTATGCTAGGGATGTGTGGCGGACAAACGGGCTGCGTATCCGGATTCGTCTCGTCGTTCTGAGCAACTTTCATGTACAAAGTTTATCCATCCGAGCTATGGTTCATTTTATATTAATTTAAAAAGGATTTTATCTTTTTCTAGAATTAACAGAATTAATCTAATTAGAAAAAGGTAATAATGATGTCAGCATGATGTCAGCAGTCAACGTTGACCGTTGACCTGGTCAACCTGACAGGTGGGTCCCACCTGTTAGGGACTACTTAGCTAATTATGAGTAGTTAATTAGGTTAACTAGTTATTAGGTTAATTAATCTTAATTAGTTAATTTAAACAGAATTAATTAAGTTAATTAATTAATTGATATTTTATTTATTTATTATTATTTTTAATTCCTTTTTTTAAACGTTCTGGCATTGGACCGCATATATCATTGGGCCAGGGGGGCACTGGCCCAGTGGTAAGTGGCCCTGGCCATAGAGGGCACGGGCGCGCGGGCGCTAGCCCGACTGGACATTGGCCTAGGCCAGCCACGGCGAGGCTTGCGTTTGGCGCCGGCGAGGCACGGCCGGCCGGAGTGGCGCAGGGCGGCGGAGGGAGTGGAGTAGGCGCAGGGGAGCAGAACTCCGGGCGCGGCCACGGGAGGTCGCGGGCGTGGTCTTGAAGCGAGGCAGGGCGCGTGTGCGAGCAGAGCGAAGCGGGACGGCGGACGGCAAGGGCGGCAAGTGAGCGGGGCTCGCGTGCGACGGGCGCCTGAGCGGGTGAGCTACGGGCGAGGGGGAAAGAGAGAAGGAGAGGAGGGGCTCACGATGGCCGTAGGGGATGGGCAGTGGGCTCGGGGAGGAGGACGACGAAGGGACGGCGTCCGGGTCGCCGGCGACGAGTGCGGCGAGACGACGGGGTCGATGGCGCGCCGCAGGAATGGCGGCCCCGGCACGGGACGAGGAGGAGGCCGAGGCACGCGGGGCGATGGCGGCGTTGGTGTCGTGCCCCGATCCAGTTATGGATCGGGAAGGGGGCGAGGACGGGGAGGCGAGCGACGGGGTCGAGGAGGCGGTCCGGCATGGGGGGGAGTCCGAGCGGCGGCGGCGTCGGTGGTGGAGCACGGCAGCGATAGGAGGCGGGGGATCGAGCCCCTCCCCGATCCAGATGGGATCGAGAGGA
>NC_057805.1:298964207-298968396 GCF_018294505.1 Triticum aestivum | reverse complement strand
TAGTGGGTTAGGGTTACGGGTTGTGGGGGGAGTGGGTTAGTAGGCAGGGGGTGGGCCAGCCTGGCAGGCCACTGGCTGGGCCGAGGCCCAACTAGCCTGGGGGGTTTTCTTTTTATTTCTATTTTATTTTCCCTTTTGTCTTGTTTTCTGTTTGCTTTTATTTCTTTAATACTTTATAGTTTAAAAAAATAAAACCCACACCTAAAATGGAGTTACAATTCCAACTACTGTCTTAAAAAGTTTTACCCCTGAACAAAATAGTTTAATATTTTATAAAATTCAAAAGGCCTTTATTTAATTGTTTGAGCTACTGTTTTATTCATTTTAGTTTACTTAAACATTTTATAAGTGTGTCGTTTCTCGACAATAATTACCTATGCATTATTTGGCACCAACCGAACATTTTAGTTTTAATATTTGAAAACCTTTAACGTTTGACTTGATTTTGAATTTTGAATTCGAACGGGATTTGAACCAGAGTGATTTTAGTAACAATAATAGTGGTGATGTGGCATCACTAGTAGAGGGTTACTGTAGCTTAATTATCCGGGCGTCACACCAGCGAAGGCCACTGATAAACCGTCGACTCCCGTGAAGGCTGCTGATGATAAAGAAGATGATATTATGATTACTGGCGTTGGCCACACTGCTCCTGGCAATCCTGTTGCTTTACCAAAGCATAGTGCCAAAGACGAGATTTCTGCTATGGGCAAAGGCAAATGGAACACAGATTTGTCAACCTATGCTCATCTCAATGCCCAAGACATCCATTCTGGGTTTTTAAACCGTCTGTACACAAGCCGCGACTTTGAGGCCGGTTTAGTGAATCTGATGAAGAAGCGATATGAGGTAACCGCATAACTGCTTCTCTCATGTTGCCAATTTCAAATATCAACTCCAGTAGCCCCCAAGTTGTAACGCCCATGATGCGGCTATATCTCCCACGTATCGAGGCACGACTTAGAGGCATCACCGCATTGTGGTATTGTCGCAAGAAGGGTTATCTTCACACAATCCCATGTAATGAACAAGAATGGGATAACGAGAGTTGGCTTACAATCGCCACTTCACACAATACATAAATATGATCCATACATCATCCAAAAAAACACACATAGACCGACTATGGTCAAATCCAAATGAAATAAGATAACCCCAAATGCTATATCCCCGATCGTCCCAACTGGGCTCCACTACTGATCATCAGGAAAACAAACTTAGTAACGACCACGTTCCTCATCGAACTCCCACTTGAGATCGGTTGCGTCATCTGCACTGGCATCGTCGGCACCTGCAACTGTTTTGGTAGAATCTGTGAGTCACGAGGACTCAGCAATCTCACACCCGCGAGATCAAGACTATTTAAGCTTATAGTAAAAGAATGGTGTAATGAGGTGGAGCTGCAGCAGGCACTAAGCATATATGGTGGCTAACATACGCAAATGAGAGCGAGAAGAGAAGCAACGCAACGGTCGCGAAGCTAGAAATGATCAAGAAGTGATCCTGAAGACTACTTATGTTCATGCATAACACAAACCGTGTTCACTTCCCGAACTCCGCCGAAAAGAGACCATCACGGCTAACACACGCGGTTGATGTATTTTAAATAAGTCAAGTGACAAGTTCTACACAACCGGACATTAACAAATTCCCATCTGCCTCATAACCGCGGGCACCGCTTTTGAAAGATAATACCCTGCAGGGGTGTCCCAACTTAGCCCATTATAATCTCTCACGGTCAACGAAGGATAAACCTTCTCCCAGGAAGACCCGATCAGTCTCGGAATCCCGGTTTACAAGACATTTCGACAATGGTAAAACAAGACCAGCAAAGCCACACGAATGTGCCGACAAATCCCGATAGGAGCTGCACATATCTCGTTCTCAGGGCACACCGGATGGGCAAGACGTCGGGTTGGCATAGACCCTGGTTGCCCAGGGGGCGTCGGACATCACCCAGTTTGGGCCAGCACTCGAAGGAGCACTGGTCCGGGGGTTCCATAAATCACCCGACCGCGTAAGGAACGCAAACTCAAGGAACATAATACCGGTATGACGAAGACTAGGGCGGCAAGAGTGGAACAAAACACCAGGCATAAGGCCGAGCCTTCCACCCTTTACCAAATATATAGATGCATTAATTAAATAAGAGATATTGTGATATCCCAAAATGTCCATGTTCCAACATGGAACCATCTTCAACTTCACCTGCAACTAACAACGCTATAAGAAGGGCTGAGCAAAAGCGGTAACTTAGCCAAACAACGGTTTGTTAGGAAAGGATGGTTAGAGGCTTGACATGGCAATATGGGAGGCATGATATAGCAAGTGGCAGGTAGCACAACATGGCAATAGAATGAAGAACTAGCAAAGCAAAGATAGAAGTGATTTCGAGGGTATGGCCATCTTGGCTGCAAGGTTCTCAGAGTTGTCGAAAGCTTGATCCTCGTAAGCGTACTCAACAGGTTCCTCGTTCACGAAATCGTCTCCCGGCTCTACCCACAACAAGAACACAAGCAACGGAACCATAATCAATCACGGGAAATGCACAAGCAACATGATGCAAAACATGTATGATATGCGAGATGTGATATGCGATGCATATGCGTGCTCCGGAAGAAAAATGATGAACAAGGCAGTAACTTAGCAAACCAAGCATGCCACTGTAAAGATGAGATGATTTCGGTCGAAATCGATATAAAGATCACCGGAAACGGATGCACGGTTTGCAAATGGCAAGCAAAACAAGAATGACACAAATCTGCGATTAACAGCATGATAGCACTTAGAATACAACAAGAAACTATGCTACAGCACTCCAACATAGCAACAAAGCATATGGCAGTATTCTACAGGAGATGCTTGACAAAAGAGTAACACTGAGCTACGGCTGGATCACAACATAACAGGTTCAAACAAGCATGGCAAAAGTGCAAAAGATATCAGGTTCACAGACTTGGTGAAATTACTGGACATGGCTGAAACAGCATCAGGTAACAATGTTCAGAGCAAGAAAAACATATGCTACAGGAACTTAACATAGCAAAACAAGGCATGACATGAATATAGTAAATGCATATGACAAAAGTCCCTTACTGACCATAAGCCAAAAAAGGACCAGAAGATATGATGGGGACCATGTAAACATAGCAAGTTTCGTTAACAGGTTTCAGACTTGGCAGAAAACAGAGCATGGCAGAAACAGTATTATGAAGGCATCTTGGTGAGCTTGATGCACTCACCACAAAGTAATGCATAACAAAACAAGCATACCTACAGCAAGATGGAATGTTTATGAAGCTATCCATGGCAAGATCAAATACATAGCATGAAAGGATCCACTACAACAACCTTGGCAAAATTGAATATCATGTTAAGAATCTGCCAGGAATATTTTATAGCAAAAGCAGAGCAAGATTGAGTCATGCTAGGGCACTCCATAATTGCAAACAAGGGCATGGATGGATAGAGTACAACTATATCTACAAAACATCCTTAATGAACATAACCCAAAGAAGCATGGATCTCTCTGTAGACACATGGATACATAGCAACAAAATAACAGCAGTCACAGACTTGACAAAATTACCGTCCCTGAAATCAGAAACATCATGAAGCCTAGTTTGCATGCTTGTGCTAGTCACCACAGAGATGACAAAAATACATGGCATACACCTCTGTAAAGATGGCATGGCATACATCAAAACACATGTAGAGCTCATGACCATAAGATGCACACAGCAAATGCAACAAAAATAACAAATCCTCAAGTTCTGATAAGTAACAGCAGTTAACAGCATATAACACTCTTGCACCAGAGATTTGGGCATCAAGATGGACTCAAATGAACATGGCTTAATGTAACAAAATGAAGAGCATCTAGAGGCGAACATTTCGATATATTACACGCGCGAAACGGAGCTATATGCAGAGAGTTATGATGCAATGAACATGAGCATATAATGTAAAAATATCGGGACTTGGAGAAATTTGATAGGGGGAAAAGTCAACCGAGTGGGAGATCTGGATCAGGCTCGCCGGTTGCTCGCCGGAGAAGAGCTGGCCGGAGCTGACGCGACTGCCGGCGACGGAGGGAGATGGCGGCGAGGGAGGAGACGGCGGGGTCGGAGCGGAGGAGAGGAGTCCGGGCGGCGGCGGACGGAGCCGGCGCCGGCGGAGCTCGCCGGCT